>NC_053024.1:433741616-433853233 GCF_003073215.2 Triticum urartu | reverse complement strand
CCGAGGTGCCTTGGGGAGGTGGGACTCCTCCCTGGCCGCACCCTTCCTTGGAGGAAGGGCCAAGGCTGCGCCTCCCCCCTCTCCCTTGGCCCTATATATAGTGGGGGGAAGGGAGGGCAGCCCAACCTAAGCCCTGGCGCCTCCCTCTCCCTCCCATGACACACCTCCCTCCTCCCGCAGCGCTTGGCGAAGCCCTGTTGGAATCCTGCTACTTCCACCACCACGCCGTCGTGCTGCTGGATCTCCATCAACCTCTCCTTCCCCTTGCTGGATCAAGAATGAGGAGACGTCGCTGCTCCGTACGTGTGTTGAACGCGGAGGTGCCGTCCGTTCGGCGCTAGGATCATCGGTGATTTGGATCACGACGAGTACGACTCCATCAACCCCGTTCTCTTGAACGCTTCCGCGCGCGACCTACAAGGGTATGTAGATCCACTCCTCCCTCATTGCTAGATGACTCCATAGATAGATCTTGGTGACACATAGGAAAATTTTGAATTTATGCTACGTTCCCCAACAGTGGCATCATGAGCTAGGTCTATGCGTAGTTTCTATGCACGAGTAGAACACAAAGTAGTTGTGGGCGTTGATTTTGTTCAATATGCTTACCGTTACTAGTCCAATCTTGATTCGGCGGCATTGTGGGATGAAGCAGCCCGGACCAACCTTACACGTACGCTTACGTGAGACCGGTTCCACCGACTAACATGCACTAGTTGCATAAGGTGGCTGGCGGGTGTCTGTCTCTCCCACTTTAGTCGGATCGGATTCGATGAAAAGGGTCCTTATGAAGGGTAAATAGCAATTGGCATATCACGTTGTGGTTTTTGCGTAGGTAAGAAAACGTTCTTGCTAGAAACCCATAGCAGCCACGTAAAACATGCAAACAACAATTAGAGGACGTCTAACTTGTTTTTGCAGGGTATGCTATGTGATGTGATATGGCCAAAAGGATGTGATGAATGATATATGTGATGTATGAGATTGATCATGTTCTTGTAATAGGAATCACGACTTGCATGTCGATGAGTATGACAACCGGCAGGAGCCATAGGAGTTGTCTTAATTTATTTATGACCTGCGTGTCAACATAAACGTCATGTAATTACTTTACTTTATTGCTAACCGTTAGCTGTAGTAGTAGTAGAAGTAATAGTTGGCGAGACAACTTCATGAAGACACGATGATGGAGATCATGATTATGGAGATCATGGTGTCATGCCGGTGATGATAATGATCATGGAGCCCCGAAGATGGAGATCAAAAGGAGCAATATGATATTGGCCATATCATGTCACTATTTGATTGCATGTGATGTTTATCATGTTTTTGCATCTTGTTTACTTAAAATGACGGCAGTAAATAAGATGATCCCTCATAATAATTTCAAGAAAGTGTTCCCCCTAACTGTGCACCGTTGCGACAGTTCATTGTTTCGAAGCACCACGTGATGATCGGGTGTGATAGATTCTTACGTTCAATTCAACGGGTGTTGACGAGCCTAGCATGTATAGACATGGCCTCGGAACACACGCGAAACACTTAGGTTGACTTGACGAGCCTAGCATGTACAGACATGGCCTTGGAACATAAGAGACCGAAAGGTCGAGCATGAGTCGTATGGTAGATACGATCAACATGAAGATGTTCACCGATGATGACTAGTCCGTCTCACGTGATGATCGGACACGGCCTAGTTGACTCAGATCATGTAATCACTTAGATGACTAGAGGGATGTCTATCTGAGTGGGAGTTCATAAGATGAACTTAATTATCCTGAACATAGTCAAAAGGTCTTCGCAAATTATGTCGTAGCTCGCGCTTCAGTTCTACTGTTTAGATATGTTCCTAGAGAAAATTTAGTTGAAAGTTGATAGTAGCAATTATGCGGACTAGGTCCGTAAACTGAGGATTGTCCTCATTGCTTCATAGAAGGCTTATGTCCTTAATGCACCGCTCAGTGTGCTGAACCTCGAACGTTGTCTATGGATGTTGCGAACATCTGACATACACATTTTGATAACTACGTGATAGTTCAGTTAAACGGCTTAGAGTTGAGGCACCGAAGACGTTTTGAAACGTCGCGAAACATATGAGATGTTTCGAGGGCTGAAATTGGGATTTCAGGCTCGTGCCCACGTCAAGAGGTATAAGACCTCCGACGATTTTCTTAGCCTGCAAACTAAGGGAGAAAAGCTCAATTGTTGAACTTGTGCTCAGATTATCTGAGTACAACAATCATTTTGAATCGAGTGGGAGTTGATCTTCCAGATGAGAAAGTGATGTTTCTCCGAAGTCATTACCACCAAGCTGCTAGAGCTTCGTGATGAACTATAATATATCAGGGACATATATGATGATCCTTGAGATATTCGCGATGTTTGACACCACAAAAGTAGAAATCAAGGAGCATCAATTGTTGATGGTTGGTGAAACCACTAGTTTCAAGAAGGGCAAGGGCACGAAGGGATACTTCATGAAACGGCAATTCAGCTGCTGCTCTAGTGAAGAAACCCAAGGTTGAACCCAAACCCGAGACTAAGTGCTTCTGTAATAAAGGGAACAGCCACTGGAGCAGAATTACCCCAGATACTTGGTAGATAAGAAGGCTGGCAAGGTCGATAGAAGTATATTGGATGTATTATGTTAATGTGTACTTTACTAGTACTCCTAGTAGCACCAGGGTATTAGATACCGGTTCGGTTGCTAAGTGTTAGTAACTCGAAATAAAAGCTACGGAATAAACGGAGACTAGCTAAAGGTGAGATGATGATATGTGTTGGAAGTATTTCCAAGGTTGATCAAATATCGTACGCTCCCTCTACCATCGAGATTGGTGTTTGCGTTGAGCATAGACATGATTGGATTATGTCTATCGCAATACGGTTATTCATTTAAAGAGAATAATGGTTACTCTGTTTATTTGAATAATACCTTCAATGGTCTTGCACCTAAAATGAATGGTTTGTTGAATCTCAATCGTAGTGATACACATGTTCATGCCAAAAGATATAAGATAGTAATGATAGTACCACCTACTTGTGGCACTCCCACGTAAGTCATATCGGTATAAAACGCATGAAGAAGCTCCATGTTGATGGATCTTTGGGCTCACTCGTTTTGAAGAGTTTGAGACATGTGAACCATGTCTATTGGTGTATATGCATGAAGAAACTCCATGCAAATGGACCGTTTGGACTCACTTGTTTTTGAATCACTTGAGACATGCAAATCATACCACATGGGCAAGATGACTGAAAGCCTCGTTTTCAGTAAAATGGAACTAGAAAGCAACTTGTTGGAAGTAATACATTTTGATGTGTGCAATCCAATGAGTGCTAAGGCATGTAGTGGATATCGTTATGTTCTTACTTCACAGATGATTTGAGTAGATATTGAGTATATTTACTTGATGAATCACGAGTCTGAATTATTGAAAGGTTCAAGTAATTTCAGGGTGAAGTTGAAAGATCGTCGTGACAAGAGGATAAAATATCTATGATATGATCATAGAGATGAATATCTGAATTACGAGTTTGGCACAGAATTAAGACATTGTGGAAATTGTTTCACAACTAATACAGCCTGGAACACCATAGTGTGATGGTGTGTCCGAACATCATAACTGCACCCTATTGGATATGATGCATACCATGATGTCTCTTATCGAATTACCATGATAGTTTATGGGTTAGGCATTAAAGACAACCACATTCACTTTAAATAGGGCACCACGTAATTCCGATGAGATGACACCTAAGCTGTCATTTCTTAGAAGTTTGGGGCTGCGACGCTTATGTGAAAAAGTTTCAGGCTGATAAGCTCGAACCCAAAGCGGATAAATGCATCTTCATAGGACACCCAAAACAGTTGGGTATACCTCCTGTCTCAGATCCGAAAGCAATAAGGGATTGTTTCTAGAATCGGGTCCTCTCTCGAGGAAAAGTTTCTCTCGAAAGAATTGAGTGGGAGGATGGTGGAGACTTGATGAGGTTATTGAACCGTCTCTTCAACTAGAGTGTGGCAGGGCACAGGAAGTTGTTCCTGTGGCACCTACACCAATTGAAGTGGAAGCTTATGATAGTGATCATGAAACTTCAGATCAAGTCACTGCCAAACCTCGTGGGATGACAAGGATGCGTACTACTTCAGAGTGGTACGTAATCCTGTCTTGGAAGTCATGTTGCTAGACAACAATGAACCTACGAGCTATGGAGAAGCGATGGTGGGCCCGGATTCCGATAAATGGCTCGAGGCCATAAAATCCGAGAGAGGATCCATGTATGAAAACAAAGTGTAGATTTTGACAGAACAGCTCGATGGTCGTGAGGCTGTTGAGTACAAATGGATTTTAAAAGGAAGACAGACAATGATGGTAAATGTCACCATTAAGAAAGCTCGACTTGTCGTTAAGAAGTTTCCCGACAAAGTTCAAGGAGTTGACTACGGTGAGACTTTCTCACTCGTAGCGATGCTAAGAGTCTGTTGGAATTATATTAGCGATTACTACATTATTTATGAAATCTTGCAGATAGGATGTCAAAACATTGTTTCCTCGATGATTTTCTTGAGGAAAGGTTGTATGTGATACAACCGGAAGGTTTTGTCAATCCTGAAAGATGCTAATAAGTATGCAAAGCTCCAGCAATCCTTCTAAGGACTGGAGTAAGCATCTCGGTGTTGGAATGTATGCTTTGATGAGATGATCAAAGATTTTGGGTGTATACAAAGTTTATGAGAAACTTGTATTTCCAAAGAAGTGAGTGGGAGCACTATAGAATTTCTGATAAGTATATGTTGTTGACATATTGTGGATCAGAAATGACGTAGGATTTCTGGAAAGCATATAGGGTCATTTGAAAGGTGTTTTTCAATGGAAAACCTGGATTGAGCTACTTGAACATTAAGCATCAAGATCTATAAGGATAGATCAAAAACGCTTAATGGTACTTTCAAATGGGCACATGCCTTGACATGATCTTGAAGGTGTTCAAGATGGATCAGTCAAAGAAGGAGTTCTTGCCTGAGTTGTAAGGTATGATGTTAAGCTCGACCACGGCAGAAGAAAGAGGAAGGACGAAGGTCGTCCCCTATGCTTTTGTCATAGGCTCTATACGGTATGCCATGCTGAGTACCGCACCTGATGTGTGCCTTGCCACATATCTGGCAAGAGGGTACAAAGGTAATCTAGGAGTAGATCACCAGATAGCGGTCTAAATTATCCTTAGAGGAATAAGGATATGTTTCTCGGTTATGGAGGTGATAAAGAGTTCGACGTAAAGAGTTACGTCGATGCAAGCTTAACACCTATCCGGATAGCTCTGAGTAGAGATACCGGATACGTATAATGGAGCAACAATTTAATAGCTCCAAGTAGAACAGTTATTTGGAATAGCTCCAAATGTAGCGTAGTAGCTGCATCTACAAGATGACATAGAAAATTTGCGAAGTACATACGGATCTGAAAGATTCAGACCCGTTGACTATAACATCTCTCACAAGCATAACATGATCAAACCCAGAACTCATCGAGTGTTAATCACATGGTAATGTGAACTAGATTGTTGACTCTAGTAAACTCTTTGGGTGTTAGTCACATGGGGATGTGACCTTGAGTGTTAATCACATATCGATGTGAACTGGATTATTGATCTAGTGCAAGTGGGAGACTGTTGGAAATATGCCCTAGAGGCAATAATAAATTAGTTATTATTATATTTCCTTGTTCATGATAATCGTTTATTATCCATGCTAGAATTGTGTTGATAGGAAACTCAGATACATGTGTGGATACATAGACAACACCATGTCCCTAGTAAACCTCTAGTTGACTAGCTCGTTGATCAATAGATGGTTACGGTTTCCTGACCATGGACATTGGATATCATTGATAACGGGATCACATCATTAGGAGAATGATGTGATGGACAAAGACCCAATCCTAAGCCTAGCACAAGATCATGTAGTTCGTATGCTAAAGCTTTTCTAATGTCAAGTATCGTTTCCTTAGACCATGAGATTGTGCAACTCCCGGATACCATAGGAGTGCTTTGGGTGTGCCAAACGTCACAACGTAACTGGGTGGCTATAAAGGTACACTACAGGTATCTCCGAAAGTGTCTGTTGGGTTGGCACGAATCGAGACTAGGATTTGTCACTCCATGTAAACGGAGAGGTATCTCTGGGCCCACTCGGTAGGACATCATCATAATGTGCACAATGTGATCAAGGAGTTTATCACGGGATGATGTGTTACGGAACGAGTAAAGAGACTTGCGGTAACGAGATTGAACAAGGTATCGGGATACCAACGATCGAATCTCGGGCAAGTGTCGTACCGATAGACAAAGGGAATTGTATACGGGATTGATTAAGTCCTTGACATCGTGGTTCATCCGATGAGATCATCATGGAACATGTGGGAGCCAACATGGGTATCCAGATCCCGCTGTTGGTTATTGACCGGAGAGTCATCTCGGTCATGTCTGCATGTCTCCCGAACCCGTAGGGTCTACACACTTAAGGTTCGGTGACGCTAGGGTTATAGAGATATTAGTATGCGGTAACCCGAAAGTTGTTCGGAGTCCCGGATGAGATCCCGGACGTCACGAGGAGTTCCGGAATGGTCCGGAGGTAAAGAATTATATATAGGAAGTGCTATTTCGGCCATCGGGACAAGTTTCGGGGTCACCGGTATTGTACCGAGACCACCGGAAGGGTCCCGGGGGTCCACCGGGTGGGGCCACCTGCCTCGGGAGGCCACATGGGCTGTAGGGGGTGCGCCTTGGCCTATATGGGCCAAGGGCACCAGCCCCAAAAGGCCCATGTGCCAAGAGTCAAGGAAAAGGAAGAGTCCTAAAGGGGGAAGGCACCTCCGAGGTGCCTTGGGGAGGTGGGACTCCTCCCTGGCCGCACCCTTGCTTGGAGGAAGGGCCAAGGCTGCGCCTCCCCCCTCTCCCTTGGCCCTATATATAGTGGGGGGAAGGGAGGGCAGCCCAACCTAAGCCCTGGCGCCTCCCTCTCCCTCCCATGACACACCTCCCTCCTCCCGCAGCGCTTGGCGAAGCCCTGTTGGAATCCTGCTACTTCCACCACCACGCCGTCGTGCTGCTGGATCTCCATCAACCTCTCCTTCCCCTTGCTGGATCAAGAATGAGGAGACGTCGCTGCTCCGTACGTGTGTTGAACGCGGAGGTGCCGTCCGTTCGGCGCTAGGATCATCGGTGATTTGGATCACGACGAGTATGACTCCATCAACCCCGTTCTCTTGAACGCTTCCGCGCGCGACCTACAAGGGTATGTAGATCCACTCCTCCCTCATTGCTAGATGACTCCATAGATAGATCTTGGTGACACGTAGGAAAATTTTGTATTTATGCTACGTTCCCCAACAAATACTTACGCTACTTTGCTGTACCACCCTTTCCTCTTCAAGGGAAAACCAACGCAAGTGCTCAAGAGGTAGCACTGGTGTATGCTTATTAAATCTACGCTTACCTGCATATCTTTTAGATGTTGGTCTGTGGCTCTGACAAGCCCATCCCGAGCAGCTCGAATATACGCGTCGGCCGAATTGAAGGCATTAAATGACGCTTTCAAAAAACCAGGGTTACAAAGAACGGCCTTGCGGCACCGATGATTCATGGCGCTCTCCACTTCCGAGTTGGTGACGGATACATCACCCGAATCCTCGGCTGGAGGACAGTCCAGCGTCACCCCCGCATCAGCCCCTCTATAGAATCTGTATCCTGGCTACGGGAAGTATGACCCGCCGGACTCCCGGATATAGTCCGGCACACCTTTTTCCTGATACGGGGCAAACAGAAAGGTCACAATTGGATGTGACTGCCAAGGTGCATATTTTCAAATTCATACCTCTTTGATGAAGGCTCGGCCGTATCTTCATTTGCCTTCCTCTTCGAAGGCTTGCCTGATGTGAGGGACGCTCTCTTTGGAGATGCCCCCGGGGCAGCATGGCGCGCCGAACGCCTCCCCTTTTGAGCACAGGACAGTGCGGTGGGTAAGGAGGAATGAGAAAACTCTCTTGGACAAGGTATCTCCGGATTACTTACATGTGAAGCAGGAAGGAGGCCGGGGTAATCGGTGATGATGGGTACATCTGTACGGTCATAGCTCATCTAATAGAATATTCCATCCTCGAGCTCCACAAATATGTCCGGATCTTCCTCATATCCGGGGTCAAGATCCCGGTTGCGATTCTTCGGATGAGGGGCAGGGTCATGGATCCCCTCGACAACCTTTCGCCATTCCTGTTATCAGCGGATAAGATACTGCCTATCAAGAATGATTCAGGGACAGGAGTAAAATAGTGGAGCTGAAGCTTACCCAGCTGGGAGGATTATACATGGAAAATCCATCTCGATATTGGAGATGGGTGAACTCCTCCTTCTCCCCTTTATACAGCTCGGCCAGTATTTTGGCCAGGGCGGCGGGGGTCTTCGGGCCCTTCCGACCATAGCGTGAGGCGTCATCTTCCCCGTTATAATGCCACATGGGCAGTCCTCTGTATTGGAGTGGCTGGACCCCCCGCGTTATAGAGATCGCCCTTACCTCGACTATTGACAATCCGGACTGGGCAAGCGTCTTAATCTTGCCCAGCAGCAGGCTAACCTCTGCACTATCCTATTCCTCGAGGCCCCGAGGACGCCAGCTATGGCGTTTCTTCAGCGGAGCATTTGAAAACTCGGGAAGGCCCATGCAGACGGGGTCGGGTAGAGCGACGTCGTCGATGTAGAACCATTCGGAAGGCCACTCTTCGGGAGCTTTCTTCGGCGTGCCGGACAGGTATCTGGTTCCGGCGATGCGCCACACTTTGGCTCCTCCCACTTCAAAAATTGACCCACCTTGATTGCGAGGGACGAGGTAGAACAGTCTTCTCCATAAATCAAAATGGGCCTCGCAACCCAGGAATAGTTTGCATAAAGCGACATAACACGCAATGTGCAGGACGGAGGCTGGGGTAAAATTGTGCAGCTAGAGGCCATAATACTCCAGAAGCCCTCGGAGGAATGGGTGAATTGGAAATCCCACGCCCCTCAGCAGATAGGGGACGAAGGACACTCGTTCTCCCGCAAACGGATTGGGGAAATCCTCCGCCTGGGTTTTGTCGTTGAAGGAGGCCAATCGTGCTCGAACAGGAACCAGATCTGCAGGAGGGAGAAATCCCTGCGTTTGCAACTTCACCAATTGGCTGTGGGACACAGAGCACCTCTCCCACTCGCCTCTCTCTAGGTTAGAACGGGAAGAGGAGCTGGGAATGTTAGCCATGTTGGAATGGTCTTTCCTGGCAGACTCTGAGGATTTTCTCCGCGTGGTGCCGAAAGGATCTGAGATCCAATCTCTTTAAATAGACACTCTTTCTTGCAGGGCTGGGGTGTTATTTGCAAAAAAAACCTGATCGTCCGCATTCGCCCGACACGTTGAAGATGAAATCATAGATTCACAGAAGCCGAGGGATGCGACGTTGAACTAAAAGCCGAATACATTATTGGGAAGCCATCGGAGGGGGAACCCGCCTTGCAATGCTGAAGACAATCCGTGCGCTGAACACCTCGTCATTGAAGTCTGGTTCGGGGGGCTACTGAGGGAGCCCTGGACTAAGGGGTCCTCGGGCGTCCGGCCTGTTAGCCATGGACCGGACTGATGGGCTGTGAAGATACGAAGACCGAAGGCTGCACCCGTGTCCAGACAGGACTCTCCTTGGCGTGGAAGGCAAGCTTGGCGACCAAATATGTAGATTCCTTTCTTTGTAACCGACCTTGTGTAACCCTAGATCCTCCCAGTGCCTATATAAACTGGAGGACTTAGTCCGGAGAGAGAGATACTCATTACCATAGCCATACAAGCTAGACTTCTAGGGTTTAGCCATTACGATCTCATGGTAGATCAACTCTTGTAATACTCATATTCATCAAGATCAATCAAGCAGGAAGTAGGGTATTACCTCCATAGAGAGGGCCCGAACCTGGGTAAACATCGTGTCCCCTGTCTCCTGTTACCATCGACCTTAGACGCACAGTTCGGGACCCCCTACCCGAGATCCGCCGGTTTTGACACCGACACTTGGCGCCTTCATATCCTCTATGGAGAACAAAGCCTTTCTTACATCGTCGGCACAAAAAGGCTTAAGCAACACCTCATTCATTTCATTGGTCACTCGGGACTGCACCTCATCCATGAAAGCAGAGTCCGGCTCCTCTATTTCAGTGGAGAAAAGGCCTGCAAAGTATTGCGATATATGTGGATTTAGGTAAGCAGTACCTTCCAGCCAGGCATCATGGTCATCCTTCGGTTTTGTTATACGATTACGTATCCTTCAAGCAGAGGCAGAATTTTGAAAGTAAGATTTGTTTTTGTCTCCAAATATAAGCCGTTTAACCGACTACGCTAGGCCCAGTGAATCTCCTCCATTTCAAGCATATTTTCTAGTTCCTTCTGTCGTTTCATATTTTCCTGGGATAACACATCTCTAGCAACAGTTTACAATTCCCGCTGCACTTGTTTAATCTTTTTTGGTGACTTCTTCAGTATAATTTTGTCCCACTTATGGAGCTCCTCGTGCACCACAACAAGTCATTCCGCAAGTCCAACATTACCCCCATTTTGTTCAGATGATGAGCACGCCTGTTCTACCACCTCGTGGAATTTATCTTCTTTCAGCCATCGAGCTTCGAAGCAGAGAACAGCTTGACCCACCGTCTCATGAGTAATTTCCTCATGCAGAGACATTAAAATCGGCCTATGGTCAGACTTGTAGTAGTCCAGGTGCTAGAGGATGGCTCCTGGAAACATGGTGTTCCACTCCTCGCTCACCAACGCATGGTCCAACCTCTCCCTTATTAGTGCCCTATGCCAAGTAAATTTGTCACCAACAAACCCATGATCAGAAAGATTACAGTTAATCAAGGCTTCCCTAAACGCCCGCATAAAATGAGCTGGTCTGTCATTCCCTCCTTCTTTCTCAAACGAGAACATAATCTCATTCAAATCCCCAATCACCATCCAAGGCATATCAGCTACTGCCTTGAGTTCTCTCAACCGACTCCAAGTAAGGTGCTTATCATCCCATTTTGGTTCTCCATAATAACCTGTTAACCTCCAATAATTTTCAACACCACTCCCAACAAACACGTCAATAAAGTTATCAGATTTATCTCTTAAAGTTACAGCTACCTCCTTCTTCCACATCATCATTAATCCACCCTTCCCGCCATCACCGCGGACTACAATATTATGGTCCATTTTTGCCTGACATCGAAGACATTCAACAAGATATTCATCTAAGTGCGTCTCCATGAGAAACATCACATCCGGACTCCTACGCTTCTGAACATTCAGAAGCGGCCGAATTGTCGTGATTTGCTGCAAACCGCAACAATTCCAGCTCAAAATTTTCATTGCTTTCGGACAGCCTCAAGCTCTGAGGCTGCTGATATCAAAAGGTTATTGCCATCATCCCCTGTACGTGTACGCTTAGGGGGTTGGGATTTACCCGGTGTACTCTCACCAGGTGTAGTATTTTCAGAAGTATTCGTGAGCTGGAGCTGTCCCACGATTGCGGCTACTCTTCCTGATGGTTCTACCAGTGCCGAAGATCCTGCTGGCGCAATTTCAAAGTTCAGCCTCTTCCTACTCAACGGATCTTTGTCTGTCATCTCCTCATCGGTGCTCTCTTTTGCCATTGCAGTACCATCTGCATTTCTTTGGACTTGATTATGATGCCAGGTGGTGTGCATGTGGAACTCTCCACCCTTCCCCATTGATCTTCCACCACCTCCTCGACCCCTACCTCTAGCAGGGGCACGACTAGCTCCTGCCACTCGGCCGCCACATCCACGGCCTCTTCCAGTTCCTCCATCTGCCAGGATGAAGTCCCCCCGTTCTAGCTTTGATTCATCATGTTCACCAGTACCACACTCTTCATGCCAATGCCCCAGCAAACCGCAGTTCCCACAGAAAGTAGGTAATTTATCATATTGGACTTGATACCATACCTGCTTCGTTGCTCTGGTGATTGACACAAACTGGAACTACTTTTTAGTCACATCAATTTTTACCCGAAGACAAATTCTCCTACATAACCTGCTAGGAGCTTTATCTGAAGAGCCATAATTTTCCCCATAGGACGACACATCCCCCGTATCACCACATCATGCAATAGATTATCAGGGAGACGTAGAACACTTGCCCACACCGCTGTCTGGTTTAAGACCACCGATCTAGGGTCTTCAAACCCATCATATTCCTCCACAATAACAGCTTGATACCTGAAAAGCCAGGGGGCCATGGTCATCGCCTTGTTCCAGTTAGCGAGACAACCGAATTGTACAGTGAATAAGTTTTCCTCAACCCTCCTCTAAACCACCTCTCTCGCCGGATTCCAGGCCGATCTCATATCTGAATAGAGGGTTGTAGGACTAAACCCTCTGGACATGTGAACCCTAGCAATCGCTAACTATTTGATCAGTGTTGGAGGCTCAACGATCTCCTCTTCCCACACAAAGCCGTCTCCCTCTTGTTCATGCAGGTTCAACCGATCTAGCAGTTCTTTCACGCGCTCCTTCCTCACGTGCTCCTCGAGCCGCCCATGCCTTCCATTACCATGAGCGTCCTTGCAAATCCTGATCCACCCCTTACCAATCCCAGGGAGACGATCACCCGGGCGGAGACTCGGATGTTGGGGGATTGACGAAGGATAGGTAAAAACCCTCGGCGACGCATCGGAGGATAAAATAACCTTAGATTTTTCGCTAGGGAAAAAAAACTGCGATCCTATTATTTTGACGACATTTTTAGTTGTGTATGGGGTGGTGTCACCCCACACAACTAAAAATATGGCATCAAGATCGTTTGAAATGCAACGTGTGTCCAGCCTCCAGCGTCAGATAAGAGGGTCCAAAGGAAAATCCCTCCGCGGAACCATACCAAACCAACAATTCCTATGGCGGCGCTGCCTCTTCTCCGGTGGGGCGCCTCCTCCCTCCACGCCCACTTCTCCCCTACCCCGCCGCGACGCCTCTTCTCCGCTCTCCGACAGCCCCCTGCCGCCGGCCGCTACGAGCCAGGCTCCAGGGTCATGCTTAAGGGGATGGACTACCCAGAGCTCGAGGTAAGAACCCCCTCTCAATCTTCAAGTTTCGTAGATTCGTCTGTCAGCCATTGACCTATCCTCGTGTTCGAGCTGATTTTGCCGCGGGTTTCCTCAGAAATGGGTGCAGTCGCAAGGATTCCGACCGGGACAGGCCATGATGCTGTGGAAATGCCTCTACGGGAACAACGTCTGGGCGCATTGCCACAACGAGCTGGCTGGTAGGTTTGAGTTTTTTTTTTCTCCCGTGAATTATCGTGGGCACTTGAGAAATGCGGGGCCTGATGCGAAATCTGAAGCTCAGTCCGACAAATGATACAACAATTTTCTCCATGAATAATGTCTTGCTCAAAACTTGAGATATACAGCTGCTAGCCTATTTTTTACTTGAAGCGTGCCTCCTTCAGTTCTTCTAGCATTCCTTGATACAAAATCTTCAACTGGGTTTTTGTAAGAAATATTGTTGGAAACATAATTTCCAGGTGCTATCATAGCTAATGCTATTATTTTCCTTGTGGGGATATCTGTCATATGCACTTTCTTGTGCTATTTACAATGCATAAAAAACAACAGTTTGAACATCCGTAAGCATACCCTCTGACTGTATTAAGTTCTTGCTAACTAAATTGACTGCAGAAACTACTTCATGCCGGATGACTATTTTCACAAAATAGTTCAAAATCACCAAGTTCGTTATCCATGAAAGATTTAGGTTCAGTACTAGTTTTTGAATCGTTATGTCTATCACTTAACTGGTGTTTAAGAGGATTTCTATTGCTTCATCTACGATACATAATTACTGTTAGAGTTAATCTTGTCATCTACTACCAAAGAGACGCATGCATGGAAGAGCAGGTAGTCAATTTGAGTTTGGTACAATGTGTTAGGATAATCCTTATGTCTGGCAGTAGCAGCTTTTTTAGGATATTTATGTCTTAGGTGACTTGTAGTTAAGGAAGATTAGATAAGCTGAGCTGTAGTTTCCATATCTAGCTAGGCATGAGCTGTCAGGGGCGGACCCAGGAATTCAACATTGGGTGTTCAATTTTTTTTCACCCGAGCAGAGAAGCCAATTGGTTCACGGCAATACAAATACAAATTGTTCACAATAGCAGCAATATCTCAAAAGATCAAGGGAATTACAAAATAGAGAAGAAAATTACAACACAACCATACGCTCGGTCATGACTTGAAAGAGAGAGATGACAACATCATCCTTCACTTGAAAAAATAATTCCTCCCAATAAATGTAACCAAGCCATGACAGGTTGTTGGTCCTGTTTGTTACTGTATATGTGGATAAGTGGATTGCTAGTAGCCCCCCCCCCCCTTCCTTTGTGTCCATGTAGTGACCTCTTGAGTCATACATGAGTTTCGCGCGCCGTCACTCTCTTCCGGTTGCACGTGTTGACTTGTTTTCCCCGTCACATGTGAGAGGGGGTGTTACAGTATATGTGGATTGTCTAGCCTTTCCATCAGTTTGAACTTTTGGTTGCATTGGCTAGTGCATGAAGCTTAACATGGTATCAGAGCTAAGGTCTTGAGTTCAATTCCTGGCTTTCGCAATTTATTAAAAATTGCTGGTAGCCCCCCTTTGCGTCCACGTAGAGGCCTCTTGAGTCATACGTGAGTTTCGCGCGCCATCGCTCTCTTCCAGGTGCATGTGTTGACTTGTCTTCCCCGTCACACGTGAGAGGGGGTGTTACAGTATATGTGGGTTGCACCAGCCCTTTCCATCAGTTCAGACTTTTGGTTGCGTTGGCTAGTGCATGAAGCTTAACACTGTTGAAGCCATATGTTGTTGGTCCTGTTGAAGCCAATTGCTGCACTGTTAGGCTCCCATCCCCGGTGTCAACGACTACAGCGGCCGCCACCCCGACGCTCATCCCCACCCTCTGATTCTGATCACTATTTGGTGGGAAGTAGGGAAATTGTGAGATTGAGCTTCTTGAAGAGAAAGCTGTTCTCCAGCCTGGTATGGCAGAAGATCGATGTGACGCCTACATTCTTTCCAATCTAGGGTTTGCAGAACGAAGCATCTTCTTTGCATTTGCTTTCCTCCTGCATGGCTCATTACAGAAGAGGGAGTTGGGCACTTTGGCCCAGAGATGGAACTTGAAGACCATTGGCTACATGTTGGTTTTCTGTGTTCCGGTGTTCTTCGTCCAGGCCCTTCTTGTGTTTGTTGGGCCTACATTTGTTAAGGATGAAAACAGTGCACATGGAAGGAGAGTGTTTGCTAAATACTTCATACAGACCGTGCTGCAGCATTCCATTCCTGTCGCTCCTCCCCACTGCCGGCAGCGGGCACGGTACTGCACGAGCGGGACTTGCCCGTGGTCTCCGCGAAACCATGGGGAGCTCGGCGCCGGTGGCTCCCTCGCCTGGCTGTGCCTCGCCATCAGCAGTTCAGCACAGAGTCGCGCTGCCGCCTTGTCCCTAGGAAGAACCGAAGAAGGAACCGGCTGGCTGCTGGGTGAGTCTCTCGTGTGTTCCTGCATGGCTGCGTGGACACTGGACAGAAGTGGCTGGCTGCTGCTGAAATGGGCTATTGGGCCTGCAGGATAGTATTTCTGTCATATATGCCTATATATAAGAATTTTTTGGGTGTACAGCCGCATGGTGGATCCGCCTCTGGCTGCGTAGGTCGGTTACTGTAGCAGGTCGGTTACTGTAGCACCAACCTAAAACCTCTATATAGGAAGAGGCACCATATGTAGAATAATGTTAGCTTGTTACTACTGATATAATCATATAAACCTACAGAGCTTCATACTAGTTCCTTGTGTGCATGTGTGTGTGAGAAAAACAGTAAGAGAGTCCTTGGTGAGAACCTGGTAGTTCCAACAATTACTATTAAACTAAGACTTACAAAAAATAGCTTGCTGACAAAGAAAGGGAAAATCTTTTTTTGGGGGGTGGGGGGTTGCAGTAGTACTGGCTATCCTGCTGGTAGGAACCGGATCCCTAGCAAGGCGTGGTCTCAGGTTGTAGGGGTGGAAGGAGGGATGGCGTGGATGGCGTAGAGAGAGGGAGAGGGAGAGGGAATTCAACATTGGGTGTTCAAATTTTTTTCACCCGAGCAGAGAAGCCAATTGGTTCACGGCAATACAAATACAAATTGTTCACAATAACAGCAATATCTCAAAAGATCAAGGGAATTACAAAATAGAGAAGAAAATTACAACACGACCATACGCTCGGTCATGGCTTGAAAGAGAGAGATGACAACATCATCCTTCACTTGAAAAAATAATTCCTCCCAATAAATGTAACCAAGCCATGACAGAGGTTGTTGGTCCTGTTTGTTACTGTATATGTGGATAAGTGGATTGCTAGTAGCCCCCCCCCCCCCTTCCTTTGTGTCCATGTAGTGACCTCTTGAGTCATACATGAGTTTCGCGCGCCGTCACTCTCTTCCGGTTGCACGTGTTGACTTGTTTTCCCCGTCACATGTGAGAGGGGGTGTTACAGTATATGTGGATTGTCTAGCCTTTCCATCAGTTCGGACTTTTGGTTGCGTTGGCTAGTGCATGAAGCTTAACATGGTATCAGAGCTAAGGTCTTGAGTTCAATTCCTGGCTTTCGCAATTTATTAAAAATTGTTGGTAGCCCCCCTTTGTGTCCACGTAGAGGCCTCTTGAGTCATACGTGAGTTTCGCGCGCCATCGCTCTCTTCCAGGTGCACGTGTTGACTTGTCTTCCCGGTCACACGTGAGAGGGGGTGTTACAGTATATGTGGGTTGCACCAGCCCTTTCCATCAGTTCAGACTTTTGGTTGCATTGGCTAGTGCATGAAGCTTAACACTGTTGAAGCCATATGTTGTTGGTCCTGTTGAAGCCAATTGCTGCACTGTTACGCTCCCATCCCTGTTGTCAACCACTGCAGCGGCCGCCACCCCGACGCTCATCCCCACCCTCTGATTCTGATCACTATTTGGTGGGAAGTAGGGAAATTGTGGGATTGAGCTTCTTGAAGAGAAAGCTGTTCTCCAGCCTGGTATGGCAGAAGATCGATGTGACGCCTACATTCTTTCCAATCTAGGGTTTGCAGAACGAAGCATCTTCTTTGCATTTGCTTTCCTCCTGCATGGCTCATTACAGAAGAGGGAGTTGGGCGGCCCAGAGATGGAACTTGAAGACCATTGGCTACATGTTGGTTTTCTGTGTTCCGGTGTTCTTCGTCCAGGCCTTTCTTGTGTTTGTGGGGCCTACATTTTTTAAGGATGAAAACAGTGCACATGGAAGGAGAGTGTTTGCTAAATACTTAATACAGACCGTGCTGCAGCATTCCATTCCTGTCGCTCCTCCCCACTGCCGGCAGCGGGCACAGTACTGCACGAGCGGGACTTGCCCGTGGTCTCCGCGAAACCATGGGGAGCTCGGCGCCGGTGGCTCCCTCGCCTGGCTGTGCCTCGCCATCAGCAGTTCAGCAGAGTCGCGCCGCCGCCTTGTCCCTAGGAAGAACCGAAGAAGGAACCGGCTGGCTGCTGGGTGAGTCTCTCGTGTGTTCCTGCATGGCTGCGTGGACACTGGACAGAAGTGGCTGGCTGCTGCTGAAATGGGCTATTGGGCCTGCAGGATAGTATTTCTGTCATATATGCCTATATATAAGATTTTTTTGGATGTACAGCCGCATGGTGGATCCGCCTCTGGCTGCGTAGGTCGGTTACTGTAGCAGGTCGGTTACTGTAGCACCAACCTAAAACCTCTGTATAGGAAGAGGCACCATATGTAGAATAAGGTTAGCTTGTTACTACTGATATAATCATATAAACCTACAGAGCTTCATACTAGTTCCTTGTGTGCATGTGTGTGTGAGAAAAACAGTAAGAGAGTCCTTGGTGAGAACCTGGTAGTTCTAACAATTACTATTAAACTAAGACTTACAAAAAATAGCTTGCTGACAAAGAAAGGGAAAATCTTTTTTTGGGGGGTGGGGGGTTGCAGTAGTACTGGCTATCCTGCTGGTAGGAACCGGATCCCTACCAAGGCGTGGTCTCAGGTTGTAGGGGTGGAAGGAGGGATGGCGTAGAGAGAGAGAGAGAGAGAGAGAGAGAGAGAGAGAGGGAGGGAGAGGGAGAGGAAGAGGCGGCTAGGGTTAGGTCTCCCAGCTCCCTAACGAAGCCGAGAAAATATGGTTGCTTCTTGCTTAATCCCAAAACGGGTCCTTACACGAGTTTATATAATCCTCCTAATAAGATAATTGGGCTAAGCCCCTAATAACGATAAGATAAATTGGGCCACAACTAACTGGGTTAAGCCCCTAATATGTCGGTCATAACATCTCTCCCTGCCTGCACAAACAGCTCGTCCTCGAGCTGGAAGGCGGGGAAGATCAACGGTCGCCAAACACCTCCACGTCAACTGGGGCGGGTTGGTCGCCGAGCCCGACGGCGGTGGGGTCCTCCTCAATGTAGTCTGCAGCCTCCAGGTAGAAGAGTCGTGGGCAGACGTGGCCCGATATGTAGGGCTCGTCGCAGTTGAAGCACAACCCTTGGCGGCGACACTCGAGTTGCTCGGCCGAGGTGAGCCGGCGGAACGGGCGTGCCGCAGCCACGGCGAGGGGCGCCGCGGAAGCCTGGGCAGGCCGACCCTGCGCGGGAACTTCCGGCCAGGGTGGCGGCCCAGCGGCCCGGGGCGGTGGCGCCTGCTGGATGGCCATCGCGCGACGCTCTAACGTGCGGGCGTAGTACATGGCCATCTGGAGGTCCTGTGGCCCGTGCATCTCCACGTCCACGCGGATGTGGTCCGGTAGGCCGCCGACGAAGAGCTCAGCCCGTTGATGAGCCGAAACGCCGGGAGCGTGGCACGCCAGTGCCTGGAAGCGGTCGGCGAAGTCTTGCACTGAGGTGAGGAACGGAAGACGCCCAAGCTCCGCCATACGGCTCCCGCGTATAGGCGGACCAAAGTGCAAGAGGCACAAATCGCGGAAGCGCTCCCATGGTGGCATGCCGCCCTCCTCCTGTTCTAGGGCGTAGTACCACGTCTATGCGGCTCCTTGGAGATGATACGAGGCGATCCAGGTGCGGTCGGACGCGAGCATGCGCTGCCCCCTGAAAAATTGCTCTCATTGGTTGAGCCAATTCAGGGGGTTGACGGTGCCATCGTAGGTCGTGAACTTCAGCCTGGAGAATCTCGGTGGCGTCTGGACGTGGACGACGGGCGGGTGCGCCTCGTCAGCACGGAGCAACGATGATGATGGGGTCGAGTAGGCGGGCATCAGGGTGCCGCCCTGGAACAGGGGCCCGTCGACGCTGGCAAAGGGCTCGGCGGAGCCCGAGGACCCGCCAAACTGCATGGCTGGGTGCGTCGCTGGCGGGGGCAACACGTGCGGCCCGACCGAGGCCGTCATGTAGACCGGCTCAAGGGACCCAGTGAGCCAGGCCGGTAACGGAGACGGCGACGGGGGAAACCGCACCTGGTGGATGGGCGCCCCCGGGCCCGTCGTCAGGATTCCCAGGGCCGTGGTCGCCGGTGGCGGCGGCTGCAGTTGTTGCCCCTGCTGCATGGTGGAGGCGCCGGGGTTCATCGCTGGTGGTGGCTGCCGCGGCAGCTGCTGCATGGCGGCGGCGATGGGGGTCGCCGAGGATGGCGGCTGCTGCGGCGGCGGGGCGGTGGTGAAGGGCACCGGCGGCTGCGACCCATAGGATCTTGCGAGGAACGTGTAGATGCCCGTGACCGCCTGGGTGAGATCCCGGATGGCAGCTGTCATCTCTGCCGGGGTGAAGACGACGGGGGCGGGCGCGGCGGAGGTGACCGGCACTGGCAAGAGCGGGGCGTTGGCCGTGGTGGCCATCGGGGCGGTCGTCGTGGTCGGTAATGGGAGGGTCGGGGTGGGCGGTGGCGAGGACATGATCGCACCGAAGCTATCTGATACCAAATTGGTAGGAACCGGATCCCTACCAGGGCGTGGTCTCAGGTTGTAGGGGTGGAAGGAGGGATGACGTGGAGGAAGGCTTGGTCGCCGGCGCTGGGGCGCCGTCGTTGCGTGCGCGTGAGAGAGAGAGAGAGAGAGAGAGAGTGCAGGGGCGGCGGCTAGGGTTAGGTCTCCCGGCTCCCTAAGGAAGCCGAGCAAATATGATTGCTTCTTGCTTAATCCCAAAACGGGTCCTTACACGAGTTTATATAATCCTCCTAATAAGATAATTGGGCTAAGCCCCTAATAACGATAAGATAAACTGGGCCACAACTAACTGGGCTAAGCCCCTAATATGCTGGTCATAACACCTGCACACCCTATCGATATGAGCCTGGATATATGTTGTTTTGGACTTTACGTAGTTGCTCTATTCATCAGTGATTTAATAATTGAGAAAGCATGGGTAGCAGAACTGTAGAAGTGTTTGAGATCCAGGTATATTCTAGCTACCCATACCACCTTCAACCATATTTAGGTTTGTTTTAGGCGATGTACATTAATACTTTAATATGGATGCAATCTATTAAGAAAGGCGTGATAGAAGATGTTTGGATGTCACAGAACATTTATAAAAAAAGATGTATTCTAGTTTTCTTTTGTGAAAAATGATGAGCAGTTGGTTAGTATCTCTAAAATTCTTTCTTGCCTTGTGGGCCATTTGTGAGTATCGGCTGTACTGTGCAAACTTATTAATCCTTTGCAATTTCGTGTTTGAAAAGGAACATTTCAGTACTGGAGCTTTCCACCAGTCAGTTCTGGGATTCATGTGTATTTAATATATAGAAATATATACAAGAAATATAATGCGAAGAAGAAGAAAAAAGAAAAAAAAGACGAAGGGGTGGATTCTGGCCACTTCTGGAAAACCATTCAGTATACATAGTTCCAATCCCCCGCAAATTCTACGCTGGGGTCAGACTGTTGGAGTTCCCCAGAAAACACACACACACACACAAGGTAGAAGAAGCGACATGCACTTTGGCACGACACACAAACTGTGCCTTTTCTGTATTTCTCTTCAACACAACACAATTGATTACAAGTGCCTTTTAATGGGAAACATGCACACACACGGCCAAGCCACACAATTGCTTGATCCCTTCACCACCCCCCACTAGCTAGTACATGCAGGCACACGTTCTGGACTAACACAACTAACTCACATGCACATGCAGCCCACTCTCAAGGATCAACTCAACTTTACATATAAGCCTCAACTAACTCAACACCCTTAGAACTAGTCTTTTGGCTTGCCAACATATATATCCTCATGCTCTATTAGCTACATGCACCGGCTAGTTATCAGGCCACTAATGTACACGCCTTTTGAGTCTTGACTAAGTAATCATGTAACACATGCATACATGCAAACATCTCCTGGCTCGCCGGTCTGCTCACTCGTGCACTCACCTCTGTGCTATTGTTCCGGCTGCTACGCCATGTCATGGAGCATGTAGACATTCACACCTAGCTCACTATGAAAATCTATGGCAACAATTGCATACAATACAAAATAGACATGAGACTAGAATTTTACAACAAAAAATCGGCCTTTGTTGGCGTTAACCGTTCACCCCCTCTGTGGGATGCTGTACTGAACTATTCTCCTTTCCAATGAAATGAAACACATTTTTTTTTTGCGTTTTCTCGGAAAAAAAAGAATTTTACAACAAACAAGGTTAATGCCAACAAAGACGGAATGCAAAGCCACAGAACAATAGAATGAACTAGTCAGTATAGGACAAAATTACAGAACTAAAACGACCGCCTCTCTTTTACATTCACAGCAACTGCCAAAAAGAGATAACATGAACACCAACAGAACTACTCAACCTAACTGTGACCACGGACATTACTACGAAACATCTCTACTCAGAGGATGAGTCTGCGAATCAACTCCCCATCCAAGTCTTCGATGGAATATCTCAGTGGCCATCACGGCCAGTAGTCTTTGCAAGCCCAGAATGCAATGTAATGAGCAACAATACAGACTATACCAAGTGGTATCATAAGGATATTTTCTTTTATAACTCGCATCACTATGAGTCTTCCAAATAGTCCAAATCACAGCAGCTATCCCCACAGCAACTAGAATTCTAGAACAGCAGTGAAAGATTTACACCAGCTAGGTAATGCATCAAAACTAGAGGGACATGACCTTAAATCAAGCACAACACACTACATTCCTGTTGTGAACCTTGATTCACAATGGGATAACTACCATGCTGAAGATAGCCAGACGTCATGGCTCAGAGGGATTGGGTTGACATATGTTTAGACTTTAGAGGAGATTGTTTGTTCTTGCTTGCCTTAGACGTGGATACATGTCATCCTAATAGGCTAATACGATTGGACTTATATATATTTTTATACAATTGGACTCTTTCCTAATCCTATACTCCCCTAATGGACTCTTCGGACACTTCTCTCTCATGGACTCCTCCCATGCTGGTACTCTTGCCTTGATACTGTGGACCCATGTGCACAACAATTACACACATACTTTGCCACACTACACTCGTATATATACAATAAAAAAAAACTATGGCAAGCGACAGCTGCAAACCAACCATGCATCCACCTTGAAGATGTCATTGTCATTTTCAGGAAAGAAAAAAAGAAGAATAAGATAGCAGATGCCAGAGGGTATTTCACTATCAACTAGTTTTTTTCCCTCAGTAGGAAAACCCACTAATTGTACAAGTAGATGTAGCTCTAACTTTGAATGTGATAATTCTGTTGGCTCCATATCTCACTACCTCGACACCATTTACATTTTTGGGGTTTGTTCTAGTGCTTGAAATTAAACTTGTCAAATTGGGCATTTACTCATGTTTCTTTTCTTTGGTATAATATTTTTGCCCTATGTTCCATTGTTAGTATCTGGTTTAATGGATTCAGTTACACCGCCTCTAATCTTCAGGCTTGAACAAGGACTTGAGGAAAATGATAAGTGATCATGCTGATCTGAAGGCATTAACTATTAAAGACATTATTACTGCATCAGATGGAACCCGAAAGGTAGCTCTTTCACTGTCACTGATATCTCTGTAATGTTCTCAGAATATGATTGATTTTGGAACACAGAATGTTACAGATACTGTTCTCTCTTGAAGATGCCTCAGTGATTGAAACAGTTGTCATTCCTAGCGCCAGGGGCCGGACAACGGTCTGTGTTTCAAGTCAAGTGGGCTGTGCCATGAATTGTCAGTTTTGCTTCACTGGGAGGTCTGTCGACATTCTTTGTATAGCATTTGTCTTTCTATGATTCTGTAGTAACTATTTCATATTTTCTTTTCTATTTCTTTTGGGCGCTGAAGGATGGGTTTGAGGAAGCATTTGTCTACAGCTGAGATAGTTGAGCAGGCTGTGTTTGCTCGTAAGCTATTTTCAGATGAATTTGATACTATTACAAATGTTGTATTTATGGTAAGCATTCTTTTCATGGTAACTAATAACACTAACTCTAATATGGTGTTTAACTGAGCATATGACTGGAATTAGTAGTTTTATCCTGAATGTGTATCATCTTGCTTTTGCATGCCACTTTTCCTGAATTGCTACAAAACCACCCTTTGTGTTTTATTTCTTGGAACTGCAACCAGCATGTTAGATATATTTCCCCTACTTAGCACTGTTCCTGATAGCATTACCCCTGCTTTTGCCTGCATCTGTATTCAATGACACCAGTATTCATTACTGTTGAAATTGTAGGCCTAACGTAATGGCTTCCTTTATCATAGTTTTGTCCTTTCGGAGTTCCACGTTTATAAGTTTAGACTCTAGTGATCGCAATGTCATGGAAGCCTTCATGTCAAAAATATAAATAAAATGTCGTGGAAGCCTTGGTATGCATTATTCACCAGTATCCATATAGTATTAATGCTGTTGCATTTTTTAATAAGATGCTATCACCTTTTCCACAACAATCTTCCATTAACCTCTAATTTGTACAGGGCATGGGCGAGCCGTTGCACAATGTAGATAACGTAATAAAAGCATCATCTATAATGGTTGATGAGCAGGGTCTTCAGTTTAGTCCTCGCAAGGTTACTGTATCCACAAGTGGTCTCGTTCCAGAGATAAAACGCTTCCTCAACGAATCCAATTGTGATCTGGCCGTGAGTCTTAATGCAACAACTGATGAGGTGAAATTCAAATTTGGTTATTCTATTGTGGTGAAATGGTTTGACACTATTATGCTATGCTGTATATACTAACTTCCTCTTCCAGGTTAGGGATTGGATAATGCCCATTAACAGAAGGTACAATCTTAGCATGCTTCTTGGCACTTTAAGGGAGGAACTTCGTTTGAGACCTAAGTCCATAGTGCTATTTGAATACGTCATGCTTTCTGGGGTGAATGACAGGTAAAAAATCTTGGGTTAAACAACACTTTGTTGTTGCTGTCATCTCGACGATTCTTCTTAGAAGAGCTTACATCTGGTGATATTTTTACTTGGGACATGGATATAGCAACATTTGCAAACGGGTGTTCTTTCCAGAACAACTAAAATTTTAATTGCTTCATGCATATGAGCCAAATGAGTAAATGGTGATCTATACAGTACATAATATGTCGGCATTGTTGCTGTGACAAGTTTCTCATAGGCAAATGAAATGTTTCAATTTGTAAATAATTTTTTTGAAGACCTTACAGCAAAATGATCTATCCCTTGAACCCTGAACTCTTTTTTGGATTTACCATGCTTGCAGCGTGGATGATGCAAAGAGGCTTACGGAGCTGGTTCACGGTATTCCCTGCAAGATCAACCTCATCTCTTTCAATCCCCATAGTGGGTCGCAATTCAAGCCGACGCCCGATGAGAACATTATCGAGTTCCGGAACATGTTAATCCAATCTGGTCTTACTGTAATGGTGCGGCTAAGCAGAGGCGATGACCAGATGGCTGCCTGCGGGCAGCTAGGAGAGCCTGGTGACTATCAGCTACCGCTGCTCCGTGTACCTGAGAAATTTCAGGTCGCCTTATGATGCCAAGTACATAGTACGTACTTGTACAGTAGTAAAACAGGTGGCCGGGAACAACCTGACAAAGACAAGGCAGTAATATGCGTGTAATGAGGATAAAACCACGGTCAATCATCTTGCTGAGCCAGCCTTACGACCGTCGAGCATTTTCTGAATTTTGATGGCAAGTGCTGAACAGTTGATCTGTGGTGATTGTAACCCATGTTCTGATTAATATACATCTCTCGTTTTGTTGCAGAAATAAGAACATTTGTTCAGCAAGGAACTTGCATCTTTTTTTGTTTGATGCAGGGACGGCTAGGTATCAAATAAAGACGAGGCGAACCTCTGAATCGGCATGCTCCAAGCAACTTTGAGTAGACGCATGACATCCGGGCATCTGACATAGCTTCTGACGCGGTCTGAGTCGCCAAAGTCGATTGTGTTGCAGGTACTAGTTCCAAAAGACTCGAATCTACTCTAGCTATTGCTGGTCATGTTGGATTAGATGATGCAGGAATGACAGAAAGACAAGGAAAGGGACTACGTGCATGCTTTACCTTGCTTGAGATACCTTAACCATTAAGGTGTGCCACCACCTGACCTGACCACCCTACTTAGAAAAGAAAAGGGCAAAGTGATTGCATTACAAGACCCACCAACCAATGCGCCTTCTTTCCAAAAGCAATTGCATTACAAGACCGCACCATGGGGATTTGGGCGCCTTTGCCACTAAATCTGCTGCCAAAATGGTGTAGCGGCATACACCTGCTTCCTTGCTTTAGTGTAGATAGAAGATTGCTTGGATTTTGACATACCAGAAAACAAAAGACCAAGGGATTCTACGGCTGATGTTTCCCTTTTCTAAAAGATCATTGTTTGGTTTATTAATATTTTGGAGAGGCTTTAGCCAGACTCTGATGGCAATCTCTGATGTAATCAACGGATTTAAGTAGCGCCGTAGCAGCGAGGCTTGCTTAGGAGTCTTGATGACTGGGCTGTCACATTCTGTCGTCAAATCCACGCTTTGGATTGGTTCTTTTCTCCTGCCTTAAGCGTACTGCGTGTCCTGGCCTTTTCAAGGGGCCCGTCTGAAACATCCGCTATTAAATGCTGATTCACATGGCACCTGCTTCGATTATTACTCCTATATATATATTCGTTCTTAGAACAGTCGCTGCTCTGGCATAAAACGAAAAAGGAATTCCTAACAATATTATCAGTGATGTAGTTTTCAACATCATATTGGTGTCTCTACAGATAAATGTACGTAGTTTTCAAGATCCATAACGTATATGTCAAGGCAATAACAGCAATCGATTTGACAACTGTTCTCTTCTCTCGTTCCCGACGTGTCTCCATAGCCGTCACAAGTCCATGACATGATGAAAAGCTGGATTCTTGGTCGTGCTTAGTTTTCTGGACAACCTCCCGACCCACCTTACGGGTTATTCGTATCCTATCAAAGAAGCGGCAAACCAGGAAACAATCATACTGAGACATTATTGACCTCTAATTTGTACTCCCTCCGTTTCAAAATATTTGTTTTTTTTAGTGATTTCAAATGACAACCACATACGGATGTGTATAGACATATTTAGAGTGTAGAATCATTCATTTTGCTCCGTATGTAGTCACTTTCTGAAATCTATAGAAAGACAAATATTTTAAAACGGAGGGAGTATCTCTCAGAGATAGTTCCAAGCTGCCTACCGATGAACATGACATGGCAATTGTTTAAGATAACAGCACATAATAATTTACTACCATATCATGCAAGCCCAGCTAAGTGTGTTGAATAAGCACGCGCCTTGTCGCTACCTAGCTAGATCCAAATTCCAATTATCTAACACTACCCAAATCCGATCAATTACCACTCAAGTTGCGTTTTTTTTGTCTCAATATATGTCACCTTGCATAACTCCGAAAAGTAGAGGCTCTATCGAGTTATATACACAGGACCGAAAAAAAACACAGTAGAAGCAGAATAAAAAGAGAACCGCAATGATAATACCCATTTAATTGTTATTAAAAAAAATACTAACTCTGTTTTTTTATAAAAGACTACTCATTTGATTTTGATTCCCATTGGATCATGCATCTAGTTTGCCATCAATGTTTCTTCGTTAAAACTTAAAACACAACCTTTGTGTGTGTGTGTGTGTGCGCGTGTGTGTGGTGGGGTGCTTCCAATCTCTATCATGGCAATAGAAGGGAAGGCATTGGAGCGATCCAAAGGCACACGGCCGTCAACGCCCCTCCCTCATCAGAGTGGGGCAAAACTTGTTTGTAGTAGACAGTCAGAAAGTCATCATGCTAAGGCCCCACAAGACCAATGCACTAGAACATCAACCGCCGCTGACGAAGAGAAGCGTGGTGGATCCAAATTGTAGACCCACGAACGAAGATTGTATCCACGGAGACCCCCCTCTCCCGAAGACCAACACTGGCCGAATCCGACGAGATTCACCAGAGACACCTCCACACGCACTCTGACGACGTTAGATGCACCGTCGGAATGGGGTCTAGATGAAGATGGCCTTATTACATCTTCAAGGAGTTGTCGCCGCCTCACCTTCTTAAGCAGGACACAAACCCTAATCAACCTAAATACACCTACAAACGTAGCAAGAGCCCTCCTACAAGTAAGGGCCAAGGTCCACTACTCCTCCACGGCCCTAAGGCTACCAGAGATGAGTTGAACTAGTGGTGACGCTGATGGGAGACAGAGAAACCCTAATCGCTTGGACAATCGCGAAAGAAGATGAAGAGGTGTGACACATACTTCGTTCATGTATGCTCTCCTGACCCGAAAAGTCAAAACAACATTCGGGCTACATGAAGCTCATGTTTAAAAATATATATTAAGAAATAGGATGCTAAAATCTAAAAAAATATAACATGTAAATATAGATGTGTATGTACAAATTTTCATCAACAAATCTTTTCAGCCATGGTGCACACAAAAAAGACAAATATATGATTCAAATTGAACTATTTTGCTTTTTTGGAACCACAAACTTGTGCTTTTCCCTGTGTAGCCTACATATCAATGTACATTTTAAATAATTATTTTGCATATATTTAGAAGATAACTACATGTATCTAAAAACATTTTAAAAAGTCAATTTTTTCATGTGATTTTAAAAATATGAGCCCCACTTGCCGGCGTTCTGGGATCGGGGGTACCCAGACCTGCCTGCCTGCGGCCCAAGGCATGACCCCCTCGACGGCCCGGTACGGCCCAGCTACAAGAGCCCCGAGGCAAGACCCTCGCGAGGGCCCTCGGCCTTGCGAGGCGGACGACGCGGGCAGCTCCCCGAGCCTGCCTCCCGAGGGGCGGAGGCTTCTATGTAGGTACCTAGTGATGACCGACAAGTATAGGGGATCAATCGTAGTCCTTTTGATAAGTAAGAGTGTCGAACCCAACGAGGAACAGAAGGAAATGACAAGTGGTTTTCAGCAATGTATTTTCTGCAAGCACTAAAATTGTCGGTAACAGGTAGTTTGATAGCAAGATAATTTGTAACGAGCAAGTAACGGTAACGATAAGTAAAGTGCAGCAAGGTAGCCCAATCCTTTTGTGGCAAAGGACATGCCAAAACAATATCTTATAATAATCAAAGCGTTCTTGAGGGTATACGGGAATTTCATCTAGTCACTTTTATCATGTTGATTTGATTCATGTTCGCTACTTTGATATGTGGGTGGACCGGTGCTTAGGTGTTGTTCTTACTTGAACAAACCTCCTACTTATGATTAACCCCCTCGCAAGCATCCGCAACTACGAGACAAGTATTAAGATAAAATCTAACCATAGCATTAAACTTTTGGATCCAAATCGGTCCCTTATGAAGTAGCGCATAAACTAGGGATTAATCTTCTGTCACTCTAGTAACCCATCATCTAATAACTACTCCAGCATGCTTTCCCTTAGGCCCAAATATGGTGAAGCATCATGTAGTCGACGTTCACATGACACCACTAAGGGAATCACAACATACATACTATCAAAATATCGAACACGTATCAAGTACACATGATTACTTGCAACATGATTTCTCCCCTGGCCTCAAGAACAAAAGTAACTACTCACAAATGATAATCATGCTTAACATCATAGGGGTATTAAATAGCATATTGGATCTGAACATATAATCTTCCACCAAATAAACCATATAGTAATCAACTACAAGATGTAATCAACACTACTAGTCACCCACAAGCACCAATCTATAGTTCCGATAACAAGATTGAACACAAGAGATGAACTAGGGTTTGAGATGAGATGTTGATGGAGATTGCCCTCCCCAAGATGGGAAAGTTGTTGGTGATGATGATGACGATGATTTCCCCCACTGGGAGGGAAGTCCCCCCGGCGGAATTGCTCCGCCGGAGGGCAAAAGTGCTCCTGCCCAAGTTCCGCCTCGAGACGGCGGCACTCCATCCCGAAAGTCCTCCCCTTATTTTTTCTAAGTCAAAATGACTTATATACCAGAATATGGGCACCGGAGGTGAGCCTAGGTGAGCACAACCCACCAGGGCGCGCCTGGGCTCCCTGGCGCACCCAGGTGGGTTGTGCCCACCTGGTGGGCCTCCTCTGGTACTTATTTCCTCCAATATTCATCATATATTCCATAAAAATTCTCCGTGAAGTTTCAGTCTGTTTGAAGTTGTGCAAAATAGGTAGCTTGACATAGCTTTTCCAGGTCCAGATTTCCAGCTGCCAGAATTCTCCCTCTTTGTGTGTACCTTGCAAATTATGAGATAAAAGGCATTAGAATTACTCCAAAAAGCATTATTATGCGTAAAAACATCATAAATAACAGTAGGAAAACAAGATGCAAAATGGACGTATCAACTCCCCCAAGCTTAGACCTCGCTTGTCCTCAAGCGAAAACCAAAATCGAAAAACATGTCCACATGCTTAGAGAGAGAGAGGTGTCGATAAAACAAAATACAGACATAAAGCATCATGTTCATTATTATAACAACAACAAACTTAAACATAAGACTCTTATCATAGAAATTTTATCATAGACTTCCCATGAATAAGTGACAATTCATCACACTATTGAAGTATAAAGCAAAAACTCTATTAAAAACCAACAAACTATGTTCTCGGTCAACTTTGCAACTACAATTCATTATCTTTTCAGGAAGGGTTAGTTATCAGAGCCTTTAGGCAAGTCCACATACTCAACCATCATATAGTCTTCTATGATTGCTAATATTCACCGCATACACATGAGCAAAATGTTTCAACCAGACACATAGAAAGATAGGGGCTTATAGTTTTGCCTCCCAACGTATCCACCTCAAGGGTGATGTCAACAATAATAACTCATGCTACCCATATTCAACAGGACATATGTGCCTAGATCTTTCCTCACCACATGATGCTTGCCAAAGGAGAAAATAAAAAGGGAATAGAGAGATAACTTTGACAATTTGCATAAAAGTAAATACATAAAAGTAAAAGATAGGCCCTTCGCAGAGGGAAGCAGAGGTTGCCATGCGCTTATTTGTTTGTATGCTCAACCCCTTAGTGCAAGAGAACGTCATGTTGTATTGCCCCTTGTGATAGAGACCTTTATTATGCAGTGTGACGCTTTTATTCTTCACCATCACAAGTTCGTACAACGCTCAATTTTCTCTTACACTAAATGATCTCACACTTTTAGAAGCAATTTTTATTGCCTTTTTGCACCGATGACAACTTACTTGAGGGATCTTGCTCAATCCCTAGGTAGGTATGGTGGACTCTTGAAAATAAGATTTGGGTTTAAGGGTTTTTGGATGCACAAGTAGTATCTCTACTTAGCGTGGATTTTTTGGCTAGCAAAGATAGGGGGCAAGCACCACATGTTAAAGGATCTATGACAATATGACTTCTATGTGAATATGAACAAACATAAATCATTAAGTTGTCTTCCTTGTCCAACGTCAACAATTTTGGCATATAATATTTTGATGGGGGCTCACAATCACAAAAGATTTCTACTATAGTATATTTATATGTGAATCTTCTCTTCCCTTATTAATTCTTTCATGAGTTGCATCATTGACTAATGCTATGTTTGTCAATATCTAATAAAATTTCCTACTTTTTGCCTTATGTGGTGTCATCACCTACCATAAGATTAGCATATGATCATTTTCATTTATTTTCCTTTCTTCTTATTTATTTCCTTTCTTTTTATTGCAACTTGAAAGTAAAGAAAGCAAAAACTCAAACTAAACTTTATTATATATCTCACACACGATTACAAGGATAGATCACTAAGCAAACTCTCGAAAAGAAAGGATCGAACTAAAACTTTTATTCAGCTAAGCAAAAGATAATTATGGAATGAACTAAGATAAGTAAAGGCAAAAGATAGTGGGGATGATACGATACAGGGGCATCTCCCCCAAGCTTGGCGGAAGCCAAGGGGAGTGCCCATACCGGATACTCGATTTTCTTTTGGTGATGAAGAAGATGGTGGTGGTCATGAAGAGGTAGAGGGTTTGCCCTTCTTTTCCTCCAACTTACTCCGGGGGATAAAGTTATCTACCCTCAACTCATCATTCTCCATCTCGAGCTTTATTATCCTCTTGCATAATGCCTCCATGCTTTCGTTTTTGAAACGGGGAGGAACTGATTCATCTTCATCCTCTTCGGAAGTCCAACTATAGTGCCCCACATCCCCAAAGGACTTGGGGTTTGTGGCAAAATAAACAACATAGCTCTTACCCTCAGAGTCTTGGGATGACATATTTTCAGATCTGACAGGAAAACAACAAGAAACGAAAACAGAAGATTTCTCCGTGATACGGTGGTCAATAGGTCCGGGGGGTATATAAAGATTTTTTTTATCTTGGGAAACAAGCAAACTGTAGAAAAACGGAGTCTGGAAGATACTGCGTCTTGGCGTCTTGTGCCCACCAGGGTACGCTTCCTGAAAGTTTCTTATTTTCCTAATTTTCTAAATATTCCAAAACTGTCAAATATTATTTTTTTTGGATTTTTCGAAGTCCGTTTACTTACTGTATCACGTACCTCCTTATTTTCACGATTCTGGAGTGTTCCGGAAGGACTCTTTTATGTGTTCTTCCGGTGTCAAAGTTTGGATAATATTACTTTCAGCATTAATGGGTGTACCTGAGATATAATGTTTTATTCGTTGCCCGTTAACAACCTTCGGGTTAGTACCTTCGGCATTATTTATTTTGATGGCTCTAGACTGATACACCTCCTCGATAACATAGGGTCCTTCCCATTTTGAGAGGAGTTTTCCTGCAAAGAATCTGAAACGAGAGTTGTACAAAAGAACATATTCTCCGACTTTAAACTCACACTTTTGGATTCTCTTATCATGCCATCTTTTGACTTTTTCTTTAAACAACTTGGCATTTTCATAAGCTTGGGTTCTCCATTCATCTAATGAGCTAATATCAAATAACCTCTTTTCACTGGCAAGTTTGAAATCATAGTTAAGTTCTTTGATTGCCTAATATGTTTTACGTTCTAACTCAAGAGGCAAATAACAAGCTTTTTCATAAACCATTTTATAAGGAGACATACCCATAGGATTTTTATACGCTGTTCTATAAGCCCAAAGTGCATCATCTAATTTCTTAGACCAATTCTTCCGGGACCTATTGACAATCTTTTGCAAAATTAATTTTATTTCTCTATTACTAAGTTCAACTTGACCACTAGACTGAGGATGATAAGGTGATGCAATTCTATGGTTAACATCATACTTGGCAAGCATTTTACGAAAGAACCATGAATAAAGAGTGAACCACCATCAGTCATTAAATATCTAGGGCTCCAAACCTTGGGAAAATAACTTCCTTAAGCATTTTAATAGAGGTGTTGTGATCAGCACTACTGGTTGGAATAGCTTCTACCCATTTAGTAACATAATCAACAGCAACCAAAATATGTGTATACCCATTAGAGGAAGGAAAAGGTCTTATGTAATCAAATCCCCAAACATCAAATGGTTCAACAACAAGTGAATAATTCATAGGCATTTGTTGATGCTTACCGATATTACCTATTCTTTGACATTCATCACAAGATAAGATGAACTTACGGGCATCCTTGAAGAGAGTAGGCCAATAAAATCCAGATTGGGAATACCTTGGGAGCAGTTCTATCTCCAGCATGATGTCCTCCATATGCTTCAGAGTGACATTTCCATAGGATTTGTCCCTGTTCATGCTCAGGTACACAACGTCTAATAATACCATCTACTCCTTCTTTATAAAGACGTGGGTCATCCCAAAAGTAGTGTCTTAAATCATAGAAGAATTTTTTTCTTTTGTTGGTATGTGAAACTAGGTGGTAAATATTTACCAACAATGTAATTAGCATACACTACTGCAGGATGCTGCTAACGTGACACTATGATCAGAGACCCTTTCACGAAACTGTGTACGATGCATTAATCGCAAATGGGGATGTAAAAAACCGTCAAAAAGGTGCAAAACATTTGCGATGGCGGAGCCATCAAACACGGTTCAGATTTTAGTTGCGTGTGCGATGCAGGACACACAGTTAATCCATTCGAACTGTTTGTGATGAGGCAGAACAACAAAAACGGGCAGCCATGTCAATGTGTGTGCGATATAGGGCATACAGTTCGCACCGATGAACTGTTTGATATTAGGGAGTGCAACAGAAACGGTTAGCCAGATCATGGTGTATGTGATATACGGCATACGGTTCACTCGGACGAACTGTTTTCGATTAGGGAACACAACAGAAACGGTTCAACTTAACAAGATGTGTGTGATACGTGGCAAACATGCGACTCGGATGAACAAAGCGCGCTGTGGCCGCCTCAATGGCGAGCAAAACGCTTGGACGGACGCGAGTAGAGCGTGCTGCGGCCGCCTCAACGGCGAGCAACCACGTGGTCAACCTTCTTCCATCAATAAATTTTGACCTTGTTTCTCGTCACATTGCAGATTACAACGCAATAAGTAATTGCAAATCTGTTCACACCTATCAAACTAATATGTGTTCACACTTAGCATTGGGCTATACAAACTACCCACTCAAAAATTACTTCACAGTTCCTCTCCTCATCACCCACAAAATTCGTTTTTCCTGTCAAGTTGTTCTGCCATGATCTAGGAGTTTAGGGTGGACATATAACCAGGCAGCAAAGACCAAGGCCGTAGAAGCACTAGAGATGTCCCGCCGTGAAGCCACAGCCGCAACAGATATGTCCTGCCGCGCCGCGGAGCCCTCGAATGAGCTCTCACAGGCACGCAAGGGCTCTCACAAGATCATCAAAATATCAAACACATATCAAGTTCACATGATTACTTGCAACAAGATTTCTCCCGTGACCTCAAGAACAAAGGTAACTCTCACAAATGATATGCATGCTCAAAATCAGAGGGGTATTAAATAGCATAATGGATCTAAACATATAATCTTCCACCAAATAAACCATATAGTAATCAACTACAAGATGTAATCAACACTACTAGTCACCCACAAGCACCAATCTAAGGTTCCGGTACAAATATTGAACACAAGAGATGAACTAGGGTTTGAGAGGAGATGGTGCTGTTGAAGATGTTGATGGAGATTGCCCTCCCCAAGATGGGAGAGTTGTTGGTGATGATGATGACGATGATTTCCCCCTCCGGAAGGGAAGTTCCCCTGGCAGAATCGCTCCACCGGAGCTCAAAAGTGCTCCTGCCCAAGTTCCGCCTTGAGACGACAGTGCTTCCTCCCGAAAGTCATTTCCTTATTTTTTTTTTCTAGGTCAAAATGACTTATATACCAGAAGAGGAGCACCGGAGGTGGGCCGAGGAGGCCACAACCCAGCAGGGCACGCATGGGCTCCTTGGCACGCCCAGGTGGGTTGTGCCCACCTGGTGGGCCCCCTCTAGTATTTATTTGCTCCATTATTCTTCATATGTTCCAAAACAATTCTCCGTAAATTTTCAGCTCATTTGAAGATGTGCAGAATAGGTAACTCCGACGTAGCTTTTTCAGGTCCAGAATTCTAGCTGCTGGCATTCTCCCTCTTTGTATAAACCTTGCATATTATGAGAGAAAAGGCAATAGAATTACTCCATAAAGCATTATTATCCATAAGAACATTATAAATAACAGTAGGAAAACATGATGCAAAATGGACGTATCACCCAGCCTCACGAGGCTCCTGATGACATGAGCCATGACGACCAAGGCCAAATGGGCGCCAGCGGGCACAAAGGAGGATAGTTTCCTCTTTGGCGCTAAGGAGGCAAGGACGTACACAGGTTCCCAAGGAATCCCCCAAAGGTTCCCATTCCAGTGCAACAAGAGCAAGACCATGAGCTCGGCATGATGGATGTCATCGCCGAGCCCACCTCTGCGTCACGACCAGAAGCTTTGCAGGCGAAGACCACCTTTTGTTAGGATAGAATGTACTTCTTGTCCCCTTTCAAAATTGGTCGTTGTGGGATCCCTTCCTACCTAAGTTATGAGGGAAGCACTATAGGAATCAGGTACTTTGCCGTTTGCCATGGCAGATGGCAAAGGATAGGTTCATGGATGATAAACGTCTTTGCCGTCAGTTGGAAGACGGCCCCACTTCCAGCACAGAAAACCACGGTAAAGGGCTACTTTATCATATGCATAAATAAAGAGGAGGGCAAAGATCTTTGCCGTCAGCCATACAGTGAAAGCAGACGGCAAAGTTAGTGGACGGCATAGCACTGAGGTTAGCCCCGTTAGGTGGCTAACGACAGACTTTGTTGTCTGCCTGCAGATGGCAAAGAGACAAGCACCTTTGCCATCTGCCAGGTGACGTCAGCTGACCTCAGGTGGGGGCTAGCAGACTTTGCCGTCCACCACCGACGGCAAAGTCACACCGATACGTCTCCAACGTATCTATAATTTTTGATTATTTCATGTTATTATATTGTCTATTTTGGATGTTTTATATGCATTAATATGCTATTTAATATTATTTTTGGGACTAACCTATTAACCTAGAGCCCAGTGCCAGTTCTTGTTTTTTCCTTGTTTTAGAGTTTCGCAGAAAAGGAATACCAACGGAGTCCAAACGGAATGAAACTTTCGTGATGATTTTTCTTGGACCAGAAGACATCCAGAGAGCTTGGAGTGCGCATCAGGAAAGCCACGAGGCGACCACAAGGTTGGAGGGCGCGCCCCCACCCTTGTGGGCCCCTCGTGACTCCACCGACCTATTTCTTCCGCCTATATATTCTCAATTACCCCAAAACCTTCCAGGGGAGCCACGAAACCACTTTTCCACTGCCGCAACCTTTCGTACCCATGAGATCCCATCTAGGGGCCTTTTCAGGCATTCTGCCGGAGAGGGATTCGATCATGGAGGGCTTCTACATCAACACTATCGCCTCTCTGATGAAGCGTGGATAGTTTACCACAGACCTACTGGTCCATAGCTAGCAGCTAGATGGCTTCTTGTCTCTCTTTGATTCTCAATACCATGTTCTCCTCGATGTTCTTGGAGATCTCTTTGATGTAATACTTTTTTGCGGTGTGTTTGCCGAGATCCGATGAATTGTGCATTTATGATCAACTTATCTATGAATATTATTTGAATCTCCTCTGGATTCTTATATGCATGATTTGATATCTTTGCAAGTCTCTTCGAACTATAGATTTGGTTTGGCCAACTAGATTGGTTTTTCTTGCAATGGGAGAAGTGCTTAGCTTTGGGTTCAATCTTGTGGTGCTCGATCCTACTGACACAAGGGGAACCGACACGTATTGTATTGTTGCCATAGAGGATAACAAGATGGGGTTTTCATCATATTGCTTGAGTTTATCCCACTACATCATGTCATCTTACTTAATGCGTTACTCTATTCTATGAACTTAATACTCTAGATGCATGCAGGAGTCGGTCGATGTGTGGAGTAATAGTAGTAGATGCAGGCAGGAGTCGGTCTACTTGATACGAATGTGATGCCTATATTCATGTTCATTGCCTTAGATATTGTCATAACTTTGTGCTTTTCTACCAATTTCTTGGCAGTAATTTGTTCACCCACCATATTCTATCTTGAGAGAAGCCTCTAGTGAAACCTATATATGGCCCCCGGGTCTACTTTCCATCATATAAGTTTTTGATCGACAATTTTAGTTTCCTATTTACTTTCTTTGCAATATTTTACTTTCAGTTCCATAAACCAAAAATACCAAAAATATTTACTTTACCATTTATCCATCTATATCAGATCCCACTTTGCAAATAACCGTGAAGGGATTGACAACCCCTTTGTCGCGTTGGGTGCAAGTTGGTGTTTGTTTGTGCAGGTATTCGGTGGCTTGTGCGTTGTCTCCTACTGGATTGATACCTTGGTTCTCAAAAGCTGAGCGAAATACTTACTCTACTTTGCTGCATCACCCTTTCCTCTTCAAGGGAAAAAATAACACAAGCTCAAGAGGTAGCAGGAAGAATTTCTGGCGCCGTTACCAGGGAGATCTACGCCAAGCCAGGACATACCAAGTACCCATCATAAACTCTCATCCCTCGCATTACATTATTTGCCATTCGCCTCTAGTTTTCCTCTCCCCCACTTCTAAAACAATTTTCGAAAAGATTTTCCTTTTCTTCGCCCCTCTTCCGTTCATCTTCTTCGCTTGCTTTTTGTGCGCTGGATTGCTTGCTTTGTCACGATGGCTCAAGATAATACCAAATTGTGTGACTTTTCCAATACCAACAACAATGACTTTATTAGTACTCCGATTGCTCTCGCCACTAATGCGGAATCTTGTGAAATTAATACCGCTTTGTTGAATCTTGTTATGAAAGATCAATTTTACGGCCTTCACAATGAAGATGCCGCATCCCATCTTAATAATTTCCTTGATTTGTGTGATATGCAAAGGAAAAAGATGTGGATAATGATATTGTTAAATTTAAGCTATTTTCATTCTCACTTCAAGATCGTGCTAAAACTTGGTTTTCATCTTTGCCTAAAATTAGTATTGATTCTTGGAATAAGTGCAAAGATGCTTTTATTTCCAAGTACTTCCCTCCCGCTAAGATCATCTCCCTTAGGAACGATATTATGAATTTTAAGCAACTTGATCATGAACATGTTGCACAATCTTGTGAGAGTATGAAATTGATGATACGAAATTGCCCTACTCATGGTTTGAATTTGTGGATGATTATACAAAACTTTTATGCCGGATTGAATTTTGCTTCTAAAAATCTTTTAGATTCGGCCGCAGGAGGTACTTTTATGGAAATTGCTTTAGGAGAATCTACTAAACTCCTAGATAATATTATGGTTAATTATTCTCAACGGCATACCGAAAGATCTTCCACTAGTAAAAAGGTGCATGCAATTGAAGAGATTAATGTTTTGAGTGGAAAGATGGATGAGCTTATGAAATTATTTGCTAGCAAGAGTGATCCTACTGATCCTAATGATATGCCTTTCTCTACTTTGATTGAGAATAATAATGAATCTATGGATGTGAATTTTGTTGGTAGGAACAATTTTGGTAATAACACGTATAGAGGTAATTTTAATCCTAGGTCGTTTGCTAGTAATTCTCTAATAATTATGGTAATTCCTACAACATTTTTTATGGAAATTATAATAAGATGCACTCTGGTTTTGAGAATAGTGTTAAAGAATTTATAAGTTCGCAAAATAATTTCAATGCTTTGATTGAAGAAAAAATGCTTAAGATTGATGATTTGGCTAGCAACGTGGATATAATTTCTCTTGATATTGATTATTTGAAACTTAGATCTATTCCACCTAAGCATGATATCAATGAGTCTCTCAAAGCCATGATAATTTCCATTGATGAGTGCAAAGAAAGAACCGCTAAGATGCGTGCTAAAAAGATTGGTTTATAAAAGCGTGTTCTTCTAGTTTCCGTGAAAATAATGATGAGGATCTTAAAGTGATTGATGTGACTCCTATTGAATATTTGTTTTCCAATGTAAATCTTGATAAAGATGGGACTGGAGATGAGTCAACTTTATTTAGAAGGCATCCCAATAATTCGGAGTTTTTAAATCTTGATGCAAAAATTGATAAAAGTGGGATTGGAGCGGTCAAAACTTTAGATAGCAATGAACCCACTCTTTTGGATTTCAATAAATTTAATTATGATAATTGTTATTTAATAGATTGTATTTCCTTGTTGCAATCCATGTTGAATTCTCCTCATACTTATAATCAAAAGAAAGCTTTTATTAAACATATCGTTGATGCTATGATGCAATCTTTTGAAGAAAAGCTTGAATTGGAAGTTTCTATCCCTAGAAAACTTTATGATGAGTGGGAAACTACTATTAAGATTAATATTAAATATTATGAATTCCATGCTTTGTGTGATTTGGGTGCTAGTTTTCCACGATTCCAAAAACTTTATGTGATGTGTTAGGTTTCCGTGAATTTGATGATTGTTCTTTAAATTTGCATCTTGCGGATTCCACTATTAAGAAACCTATGGGAAGTATTAATGATGTTATTATTGTTGCAAATAGGAATTATGTGCCTGTAGATTTCATTGTTCTTGATATAGATTGCAATCCTACATGCCCTATTATTCTTGGTAGACCTTTCCTTAGAACGATTGGTGCAATTATTGATATGAAAGAAAGAAACATTAGATTTCAATTTCCGTTAAGGAAAGGCATGGAACACTTCCCTAGAAAGAAAATTAAATTGCCTTATGAATCTATTATGAGAGCCACTTATGGATTGCATGCCAAGGATGATAATACCTAGATCTATTCGTGCTTTATGCCTAGCTAAGGGCGTTAAACAATAGCGCTTGTTGGGAGGCAACCCAATTTTATTTTTGTTTTTTGCTTTTTAGGTTCTATTTTGCATTAAATAATTCATATAGCCTCTGGTTAGATGTGGTTTTGTGTTTTAATTAGTGTTTGTGCCAACTAAGACCTTTGGGATAGCTTACAATGATAGTTGATTTGATCTTGCTGAAAAACAGTAACTTTTGCACTCAGGAAATTAATTTTCATTTTTACCAGCAGAAAAATAAAATACTGATTATATTATCATAAGATTAATAAACAAATTGTTAGGTCTTCCTAATTTCTCGGGATTTTTGGAGTTACAGAAGTATTCGAAATTTTCAGATTGCTACAGACTGTTCTGTTTTTAACAGATTCTGTTTTTTCGCGTGTTGTTTTGCTTATTTTGATGCATCTATGGCTAGTATCGAGGGGTATGGACCATGGAAAAGTTGGAATACAGTAGATATTACACCAATATAAATAAAGAATGAGTTCACAACAGTACCAAAAGTGGTAATTTATTTTCTTATACTAACGGAGCTTACGAGATTTTCTGTTGAGTTTTGTGTTGTGAAGTTTTCAAGTTTTGGGTAAGGATTTGATGGACTATGGAATAAAGAGTGGTAAGAGCCTAAGCTTGGGGATGCCCAAGGCACCCCAAGGTAATATTCAAGGACAAACAAGAGCCTAAGCTTGGGGATGCCCCGGAAGGCATCCCCTCTTTCGTCTTCGTCTATTGGTAACTTTACTTGGGGCTATATTTTTATTCACCACATGATATGTGTTTTGCTTGGAGCGTCTTGTATGATTTGAGTCTTTACTTTTTAGTTTACCACAATCATCCTCGCTGTACACACCTTTTGAGAGAGAAACGCATGAATCATGATTTATTAGAGTACTCTATGTGCTTCACTTATATCTTTTGAGCTAGGCAAATTTGCTCTAGTGCTTCACTTATATCTTTTTAGAGCACGTCGGTGGTTTTATTTTATAGAAATTGATGAACTCTCGTACCTCACATATATTATTTTGAGAGTCTTTAAAAAAGCATGGTAATTTGCTTTGTTTATAAAATTAGTCCTAATATGATAGGCATCCAAGAGGGATATAATAAAAAATTTCATATAAAGTGCATTGAATAATATCAGAAGTTTGATTCCTTGTGATTGTTTTGAGATATGAAGATGGTGATATTAGAGTCATGCTAGTAATCAGTTGTGAATTTGAGAAATACTTGTGTTAAGGTTTGTGAGTCCCGTAGCATGCATGTATGGTGAACCGTTATGTAACGAAGTTGGAGCATGGGATATTTTTTGATTGTCTTCCTTATGAGTGGCGGTCGGGGACGAGCGATGGTCTTTTCCTACCAATCTATTCCCCTCGGAGCATGCACGTAGTACTTTGTTTCAATGACTAATAGATTTTTGCAATAAGTATGTGAGTTCTCTATGACTAATGTTGAGTCCATGGATTATACACACTCTCGCCTTTCCGCCATTGCTAGCCTCTCTTGTGCCGTGCAACTTTCGCCGGTACCATAAACCCACCATATACCTTCCTCAAAACAGCCACCATACCTACCTATTATGGCATTTCCATAGCCATTCCGAGATATATTGCCATGCAACTTTCCACTGTTTCATTTATATGACACGCTCCATAATTGTCATATTGCTATGCATGATCATGTAGTTGACATCGTATTTGTGGCAAAGCCACCGTTCATCATTTTTTATATACATGTAGCTCTTGATTCATTGCACATCCTGGTACTCCGCCGGAGGCATTCATATAGAGTCATATTTTGTTTCTAGTATCAAGTTGTAATTTTTGAGTTGTAAGTAAATAAAAGTGTGATGATGTTCATTATTAGAGCATTGTCCCATGTGAGGAAATAAAAAAAAGAGAAAGGCCAAATAAAAAGGGAAGGCCAAAAAAGAGAAAAGGGAGAAGGGACAATGTTACTATCCTTTTGCCACACTTGTGCTTCAAAGTAGCACCATGATCTTCATGATAGAGAGTCTCCTATATTGTCACTTTCATATACTAGTGGGAATTTTTCATTATAGAACTTGGCTTGTATACTCCAACGATGGGCTTCCTCAAAATGCCCTAGGTTTTCATGAGCAAGCAATTTGAATGCACACCCACTTAGTTTTCTTTTTGAGCTTTCATAAACTTATATCTCTAGTGCATCAGTTGCATGGCAATCCCTACTCACCCACATTGATATCTATTGATGGGCATCTCCATAGCCTGTTGATACGCCTAGTTGATATGAGACCATCTCCTTCTTTTTTGTCTTCTCCACAACCACCTTCTATTCCAACTATAGTGCTATGTCCATGGCTCACACTTATGTATTGCATGAAAGTTGAAAAAGTTTGAGAACATCAAAAGTATGAAACAATTGCTTGGCTTGTCATCGGGGTTGTGCATTATTTGAATATTTTGTGTGATGAAGATGGAGCATAGCCAGACTATATAATTTTGTAGGGATAAGCTTTCTTTGGCCATGTTATTTTGAGAAGACATAATCATTTTGTTAGTATGCTTGAAGTATTATTGTTTTTACGTCAATATTAAACTTTTGTTTTGAATCATACGGATCTGAATATTCATGCCACAATAAAGAGAATTACACGGATAAATATGTTAGGTAGCATTCCATATCAAAAATTCTGTTTTTATCATTTACCTACTCGAGGACGAGCAGGAATTAAGCCTGGGATGCCTGATATGTCTCCAAATTATCTATAATTTTTGATTGTTCCATGCTATTATATTATCTGTTTTGGATGTTTTATATGCATTAAATATGCTATTTTATATTATATTTGGGACTAACCTATTAACCTAGAGCCTAGTGCCAGTTCCTGTTTCTTTCCTTATTTTAGAGTTTCACAAAAAAGGAATACCAAACGGAATGAAACTTTCGCGATGATTTTTCTTGGGCCAGAAGACATCCAGAGGGCTCAGAGTGCATGTTAGGAAAGCCACGAGGTGGCCACAAGGTTGTAGGGCGCGCCCCCACCCTTGTGGGCCCCTTGTGACTCCACCGACCTATTTCTTCTGCCTATATATTCTCAAATACCCCAAAACCTTCCAGGGGAGCCACGAAACCACTTTTCCACCACCACAACCTTTTGTACCCGTGAGATCCCATCTAGGGGCCTTTTTCGGCGTCCTGCCAGAGAAGGATTCGATCACGGAGGGCTTCTACATCAACACCATTGCCTCTCCGATGAAGCGCTAGTGGTTTACCATAGACCTACGGGTCCATAGCTAGTAGCTAGATGGCTTCTTCTCTCTTTGATTGTCAACATCATGTTCTCCTCAATGTTCTTGGAGATCTATTCGATGTAATACTTTTTTGCAGTGTGTTTGCCGAGATCCGATGAATTGTGGATTTATTATTAGCTTATCTATGCATATTATTTGAATCTCCTCTGAATTCTTATATGCATGATTGGATATCTTTGCAAGTCTCTTCAAACTATCGATTTGGTTTGGCCAACTAGATTGGTTTTTCTTGCAATGGGAGAAGTGCTTAGCTTTGGGTTCAATCTTGCGGTGCTCGATCCTAGTGACAGAAGGGGAACCGACACGTATTGTATTTTTTCCATCGAGGATAAGAAGATGGGGTTTTCATCATATTGGTTGAGTTTATCCCGCCACATCATGTCATCTTACTCAATGCATTACTCTGTTCTATGAACTTAATCCTCTAGATGCAGGCAGGAGTCGGTCGATGTGTGGAGTAATAGTAGTAGATGCAGGCAGGAGTCGGTCTACTTGATACAGACTTGATGCATATATTCACGATCATTGCCTTAGATATCGTCATAACTTTGCACTTTTCTATCAATTGCTCGGCAGTAATTTGTTCACCCACCGTAATATTTGCTATCTTGAGAGAAGCCTCTAGTGAAACATATGGCCCCCGGGTCTACTTTCCATCATATAAGTTTCCTGTCTACAATTTTAGTTTCCTATTTACTTTCTTTGCAATCTTTTACTTTCCATTCCATAAACCAAAAACACCAAAAATATTTACTTTACCATTTATCCATCTATATCAGATCTCACTTCACAAATAACCGTGAAGGGATTGACAACCCCTTTGTCGCGTTGGGTGCCAGTTGGTGTTTGTTTGTGCAGGTATTTGGTGGCTTGTGCGTTGTCTCCTACTGGATTGATACCTTGTTCTCAAAAGTTGAGGGAAATACTTACTCTACTTTGATGCATCACCCTTTCCTCTTCAAGGGAAAAAGCAACACAAACTCAAGAGGTAGCACACACCAGCCTTTGTCGTCTGCTACCGACGGCAAAGTAACCAAATGGCTTAGACTCAGTGCTCCCAGGTTGCACATGTTGCTGCCACGTGTACTTTTGCCATCAGTGGTAGATGAGAAAGAGCCCTTTGCCGTCGGTGGCAGACGATAAAGTGCCTATATTGCCTCTTTTATTCTATTTTTTGTTATATCCAAGCATTTTCACAGCAAATATATGATATATTTCATAGGGCAAACAATATGAGCAAGTCTCACAACAAATATATGATATGCAACACATAAGTTTCATCCATACATATGATAACCCACAAGTATAGGGGATCACAACAGTTTTCGATAAGTAAGAGTGTAGAACCCAATGAGGAGCTAAAGGTAGAACAAATATTCCTCAAGTTCTATCGACCACCGATACAACTCTACGCACGCTTGACGTTCGCCTTACCTAGAACAAGTATGAAACTAGAAGTACTTTGTAGGTGTTTTTGGATAGGTTTGCAAGATAATAAAGGGAACGCAAATAAAATGTAGGGGATGTTTAGATAAAGAAACAATAAAGTAAATATAGCGAGTGTGGAAAAGTGGTGGTAGGAGTTGCGAAATTACCCCTAAGCAATTGACTACTTTACTAGACCGATAGCAAGTATTATGTGGGAGAGGCCACTGCTAGCATGTCATCCCTGACTTGGAAGTCTATGCACTTATGATTGGAACTATTAGCAAGCATCCACAACTACTAATGTTCATTAAGGTAAAACCCAACCATAGCATTAAGGTATATTGGTCCCCCTTCAATCCCGCATGCATCAATTTCTATGCTAGGTTGAAGCTTCTGTCACTCTTGCCCTCCAATACATAGTCCTATCAACATACAACTAACCCTATGGTGTGATCCATGCACACAATCATATGATGGGCACCAAAGGACAGAAACATAACCACAAGCAAATTAAATCAATCATAGCAATTCATCAACCACCGATAGAACAACAAAAATCTACTCAAACATCATAAGATGGCAACACATCATTGGATAATAATATGAAGCATAAAGGACCATGTTCAAGTAGAGGGTACAGCGGGTTGCGGAAGAGTGGACCGCTGTAGATAGAGGGAGGAAGGTGATGGAGATGTTGGTGAAGATGGCGGAGGTGTTGGAGTAGATCGCGGTGATGATGATGATGGCCACGACAGCGTTCCGGCGCCACCGGAAGAGAAGGGGAGAGGGGGCCCCTTCGTATTCTTCTTCCTTGACCTCCTCCCTAGATGGGAGAAGGGTTTCCCCTCTGGTCCTTGGCCTCCATGGCATGGGAGTGGCGAGATCCCCTCAGAGATTGGATCTGTCTCTTTGTCTCTCTCTGTTTCTGCGTTCTGTTCTGGTGCCCTTTCACCGTTTCGGATATATATGGAGATCCGTAACTCCGATTGGATCGAAACCTTCGCTGTGTTTTTTCTCCGAAAATTAGCTTTCTTGCGGCCGAAGAAGGGAATAAACCGCCTTACGGGTGGCCCACGAGGGTTAGGGGCGCGCCCAGGGGGGGCAGGCGCGCCCCTGCCTCGTGGCCACCTCGGGCACCGTCTCGCGTGGATTTTTCTTCCGGAACTTTCCAAGTATTCCAAAAATAAGCTCCGTACGTTTTTATCCCGTTTGGATTCTGTTTGATATCGATATTCTGCGAAACCAAAAACATGCAACAGACAGGAACTGGCACTGGGCACTGGATCAATATGTTAGTCCCAAAAATAGTATAAAAAGTTGCCAAAAGTATATCAAAGTTGAATAATATTGGCATGGAACAATCAAAAATTATAGATACGACGGAGACGTATCAGCATCCCCAAGCTTAATTCCTGCTCGTCCTCGAGTAGGTAAATGATAAAAAAGATAATTTTTGATGTGGAATGCTACCTAGCATAATCTTGATCATGTAATCTAATCATGGCATGAATATTAAGACACGAGTGATTCAAAGCAATAGTCTATCATTTGACATAAACACAATAATACTTCAAGCCTACTAATAAAGCAATCATGTCTTTTCAAAATAACATGGCCAAAGAAAGTTATCCCAACAAAATCATATAGTCTGGCTATGCTCCATCTTCACCACACAAAATACTCACATCATGCACAACCCCAATGACAAGCCGAGCAATTGGTTCATACTTTTTAACGCGCTTCAGCATTTTCAACCTTCACGCAATACATGAGCGTGAGCCATGGACATAGCACTATAGGTGGAATAGAATGGTGGTTGTGGAGAAGACAAAACGGAGAAAATAGTCTCACATCAACTAGGCGTATCAACGGGCTATGGAGATGCCCATAAATAGATATCAATGTGAGTGAGTAGGGATTGCCATGCAACAGATGCACTAGAGCTATAAGTATATGAAAGCTCAAACTGAAAACTAAGTGGGTGTGCATCCAACTTGCTTGCTCATGAAGACCTAGGGCATTTGAGGAAGCCCATCGTTGGAATATACAAGCCAAGTTCTATAATGAAAATTCCCACTAGTATATGAAAGTGACAATATAGGAGACTCTCTATCATGAAGATCATGGTGCTACTTTGAAGCACAAGTGTGGTAAAAGGATAGTAACATTGCCCCTTCTCTCTTTTTCTCTCATTTTTTTGTTTTTTCTTTTTTTTTCTTTTTTTGTAGGCTTCTTTGGCCTCTCTTTTTTTGGGGGGGGGGGGTGGCTTCTTTGGCCACTTTTATTTTGATAACCTCACATGGGACAATGTTCTAATAATGATGATCATCACACTTTTATTTACTTACAACTAAATATTACAACTCTATATCTAGAACAAAGATATGACTCTATAAGAATGCCTCCGGTGGTGTACCAGGATGTGCAATGATCTAGCATAGCAATGACATCAAAAAACGGACAAGCCATGGAAACATCATGCTAGCTATCTTACGATCATGCAAAGCAATATGACAATGAATGCTCAAGTCATGTATATGATGATGATGAAAGTTGCATGGCAATATACTCGGAATGGCTATGGAAATGACATAATAGGTAGGTATGGTGGCTGTTTTGAGGAAGGTATATGGTGGGTTTATGGTACCGGCGAAAGTTGCGCGATACTAGAGAGGCTAGCAATGGTGGAAGGGTGAGAGTGCGTATAATCCATGGACTCAACATTAGTCATAAAGAACTCACATACTTATTGCAAAAGTTTATTAGCCCTCAAAGCAAAGTACTACTACGCATGCCCCTAGGGGGATAGATTGGTAGGAAAAGACCATTGCTCGTCCCCGACCGCCACTCATAAGGAAGACAATTAATAAATACCTCATGCTCCAACTTCGTTACATAACGGTTCACCATACGTGCATGCTACGGGAATCACAAACCTCAACACAAGTATTTCTACAATCCACAACTACCCACTAGCATGACTCTAATATCACCATCTTTATATCGCAAAACTATTGCAAGGAATCAAACACATCATATTCAGTGATCTACAAGTTTTATGTAGGATTTTATGACTAACCATGTGAATGACCAATTCCTGTCATCTCTCTAAATAGATATAAGTGAAGCAAGAGAGTTTAATTCTTTCTACAAAAGATATGCCCACGCTCTAACAAATATAAGTGAAGCAAAAGAGCATTCTACAAATGGCGGTTGTCTATGTAAAGAGAAACAGGCAATCCAAACTTCAAATGATATAAGTGAAGCACATGAAGCATTTTATAAAGCCATACTCAAAAGATATAAGTGAAGTGCATAGAGCATTCTATAAATCAACCAAGGACTATCCCATACCAGCATGGTGCATAAAAGAAAAAAGAAAAATAAATGCAAAAGACGCTCCAAGATTGCACATATCGTATGAACGAAACGAATCCGAAAACACACCGATACTTGTTGAAGAAAGAGGGGATGCCTTCCGGGGCATACCCAAGCTTAGACGCTTTAGTCTCCTTGAATATTTACTTGGGGTGCCTCGGGCATCCCCAAGCTTGAGCTCTTGCCTCTCTTCCTTCTTCTCACATCGAGACCTTCTCGATCATCGAACACTTCATCCACACAAAACTTCAACAGAAAACTCGGTAAGATTCGTTAGTATAATAAAGCAAATCACTACTCTAAGTACTGTTTCAAACCAACTCATATTTTGTTTTTGCATTGTGTCTACTGTAATATAACTTTTTCATGGCTTAATCCACCGATATAAATTGATAGTTTCATCAAAATAAGCAAACTATGCATCAAAAACAGAATATGTCTAAAACAGAATAGTTTGTAATAATCTGAACATTCACCATACTTATGATACTTAAAAATTCTACCAAAATTAGGAACAATAAACAATTTGTATAGGAAGACAGCGCAAAAAGAATCAGAGCCATTTGACGTTCCAGCAAAAAATGTTAAATCGCGCACTACAGCCAAAGTTTCAGTCCTGCACCGTACAAACCATCAAGCAAATGTAAACATCCTAAAGGCAAACCTTGGCACATTATTTTTATAATACAAGAAATTGTACAAGGGGATAATTATTTTTATTTAAAAGTTTCTGTAATCAAGATTCACAAAGTTTCCGTGAGCATGAACAAAGTTCAAGGCTAGCTCCCACTTCAACAATGCTTATCTTTCTCACTTTCGCTTTCCTTTTTGAAAAAGTTTTGGGTTCCCCTCTTTACTTTTGTTGTTTTTAAACTATATGAAAGCACTCAACAGAAATAAATGACTCCCTAAAACTTCTGGGTTGTCTCCCTGGCAGCGCTTTCTTTAAAGCCATTAAGCTAGGCATATAGTGCTCAAGTAATGAATCCACCCGGATCCCAAGGTATATCAAAGCCAATTTTAATTAACAATGATTTATAATTTAGTAGTGAGCACAAAGTAACATATATCATGCAATAACGAAGTCTAACTCTCTTCCTATGCATCGGCATGTCATAAAAGAACAATTCATGCACACAAAGTAAAGGCCAATGCATAGTATAAACAGTTTCTTGCAATTTTATCATATTGGAAACATAGAGAGGTGGAGATATAGTTCCTCTCTCATAATAATTGCAAGTAAGAGCAGCAAGCACATGCATATTATATTCATCAAAATCATCACGTGCAACGGTAAAAGGCAACCCATCAATATATTCCTTAATAAGTGCAAACTTCTCCGATATAGTGTAGTCGGGAGAATTCAAAAAGATAATAGGACTATCATGCGTGGGTGCAATAGCAACAATTTCATGTTTAACATAAAGAACTATAGCAAGTTCATCTCCATAAGCATAATTCATATTGGCATCTTGGCCACAAGCATAGCAAGCATCATCAAAAAGGGATATTTCAAAAGAATCATCGGGATCATAGCAATTATCATAGCATTTATCCTTCGGTAAGCATGAAGGGGAATTAAACAATGTATGAGTTGAAGAGTTACTCTCATTAGAAGGTGGGCACGGGTGATCAATCCGCTCTTCCTCCTTTTGTTCTTCGCTCTCCTCCTCATCTTTTTCATTCAATGAGCTCACAGTTTCATCAACTTCTTCTTCCATAGATTCCCGCAAAATATTAGTCTCTTCTTGGACAACGGAGACTTTCTCAATAAGTGAATTAATATCGTAATTGTATTCATAATTCTCATAGGGATAGCTAAATTTTCAGGTCTATAAACCGAATCATCAAAATCTTCAAACTCTTTAAACATAGATTCAATTTCATAAGCACACGTAAAAGCAACATATTCTTCTATTTGTTCCACATCATAGTAATCATATATACCATTAGCATAAGAAGCTTAGGTTTTATTATCATTAAGTTCGCATAAAAAGGGAAGGTGTGGAGCCTTCATCCTCGAGCAACAAGTATAATCATATCTCAAGCATAGTTGCCTAGCATACCAATTCAATATATGAATTTGATCCCATAATAGTTTCCCTTTTTGTGTCAAGCAGTAATCCCTAAAGTATTCATGTTGATCCAACGTTACTCCCATTACATAATTGAATGGGGTTTTCTCAGGATTATTAAAGTAGTACATAATATTTTTCACATAACCAGCATCGAGGGTTTTAGGAGGTTCCCCATCTCCATGAGTAGCAAGTACACCTAATTTTTTTGGTATTTCATGTTCCATATCCATAACTAAAAATAGAGAACAAATAAGAACAACAACAAAAATTACTTAGTGATAAAGCAAACAAGCACACACGAGAATATTCACCCCACGCTATTGCTCCCCGGCAACGGCGCCAGAAAAAGGTCTTGATAACCCACAAGTATAGGGGATCGCAACAGTTTTCGATAAGTAAGAGTGTCGAACCCAACGAGGAGCTAAAGGTAGAACAAATATTCCTTCAAGTTCTATCGACCACCGATACAACTCTACGCACGCTTGACGTTGGCTTTACCTAGAACAGATATGAAACTAGAAGTACTTTGTAGGTGTTTTTGGATAGGTTTGCAAGATAATAAAGGGCACGTAAATAAAAGGTTGGGGCTGTTTAGATAAAGAAACAATAAAGTAAATATAGCGAGTGTGGAAAAGTGGTGGTAGGAGTTGCGAAATTGCCCCTAAGCAATTGACTACTTTACTAGATCGATAGCAAGTATTATGTGGGAGAGGCCACTGCTAGCATGTCATCCCTGACTTGGAATTCTATGCACTTATGATTGGAACTATTAGCAAGCATCCGCAACTACTAAAGTTCACTAAGGTAAAACCCAACCATAGCATTATGGTATATTGGCCCCCCTTCAATCCCGTATGCATCAATTTCTATGCTAGGTTGAAGCTTCTGTCACTCTTGCCCTCCAATACATAGTCCTCTCAACATACAACTAACCCTATGCTATGATCCACGCGCGCGCTCATATGATGGGCACCAAAGGACAACAACATAACCACAAGCAAATTAAATCAATCATAGCAATTCATCAACCACCGATAGGACAACGAAAATCTACTCAGACATCATAGGGTGGCAACACATCATTGGATAATAATATGAAGCATAAAGCATCATGTTCAAGTAGAGGGTAAAGCGGGTCCCGGGAGAGTGAACCGCTGGATAGAGGGGGGGAAGGTGATGGAGATGTTGGTGAAGATGGCGGAGGTGTTGGTGTAGATTGCGGTGATGATGATGGCCCCCGGCGGCGTTCCGGCGCCACCGGAAGAGAAGGGGAGAGGGGGCCCCTTCGTCTTCTTCTTCCTTGACCTCCTCCCTAGATGGGAGAAGGGTTTCCCCTCTGGTCCTTGGCCTCCATGGCATGGGAGGGGCGAGAGCCCCTCCGATATTGGATCTGTCTCTCTGTCTCTCTCTGTTTCTGCGTTCTGTTCTGGTGCCCTTTCACCATTTTGGGTATATATGGAGATCCATAACTCCGATTGGATCGAAACCTTCGCCGTGATTTTTCCCCGAAAATTAGCTTTCTTGCGGCCGAAGAAGGGCATCAACCGCCTTACGGGTGGCCCACGAGGGTCAGGGGCGTGCCCCCTGCCTCGTGGCCACCTTGGGCACCGTCTCGCGTGGATTTTTCTTCCAGAATTTTCCAAGTATTCCAAAAATAAGCTCCGTCCGTTTTTATCCCGTTTGGATTCCGTTTGATATGGATATTATGCGAAACCAAAAACATGCAACAGATAGGAACTAGCACTGGGCACTGGATCAATATGTTAGTCCCAAAAATAGTATAAAAAGTTGCCAAAAGTATATGAAAGTTGAATAATGTTGGCATGGAACAATCAAAAATTATAGATAGGATAGAGACATATCAACATACGTAGTTTCATCCATAGGTAGCAAGTTCCACATTGTTCATCGATACGAAATCAAAATAGAAAGTAAACAGAAGCACTCCAACAATGCAAGCTTCCGTGAAGTGAGTCAAATCTGCAAAAATCGGAAATAAGAAAGTTAGAAAAGAAGACTAGAAGAAGAAGAAGAAGAAGAAGAAAAAGAAGAAGAAGAAAAAGAAGAAGAAGAAGTATATGGCATTTATGAGGCTACCAAGGTTATGATGCCATTTTTGACCTAAGCTAATTATGCCATTTTTGACATAACTAAGTTAACTATAGGGTCATTATTGAGCTAACCTAGGTAACTAAGTATATTAGAGCTAACTTAGAGCTAGCTTAGGTCATTTTGGAGGAAACAAGCTAAGTATAGGTCATTTTAGAGCTAACTTAGGTAAAATGGATCATTTGGAGCTAAGTAAGCTTATTATGTCATTTTGGAGGAAAATACGCTAAGTATATGAAATTTATGAGGTTACTAAGGTTATTATGCAATTTTTGACCTAAGTAAGCTAATTATGCCATTTTTGACATAAGTAAGATAAGTATAGGCCATTATTGAACTAACATAGGTAACTAAGCATATTAGAGCTAACTTAGGTCATTTTGGAGCAAACAAAGCTAAGTATATGTCATTTTAGGGCTAACTTAGGTAAAAATAAGCTTATTATGTCACTTTGGAGGAAAATAAGCTAAATATATGACTTTTATGAGCTAACCGTTATTACGCAATTTTTGACTTAAGTAAGCTAATTATGTCATAAATGAACTAAATAAGCTAACTATAGGTCATTATGCATTTGTTAAGCAAAACACTAGAGAAAACTTACCGTCATCATGGAGGTGAAGCACCGGGGTTGGTCGTGCTGGTTACACCTGGAGAAGGTTTGTGCGATGCTTGTCTGGAGTTATGCTACACCAAAGATCATTTACAATGTCTCGTTAGCATGATGACACTCAAATGTTAAGACTAGTAACTAACGACCATTCAAATGAAACTCATCGTCGTCCCTGGAGCAATGACTAGCATCGGCGGAGGGGTCTAACCGGTCTTCTCGCACATAGACTGCACATTCGGTTTTGACGAGTCAGTCATATTAGTTACTAATGAAACAAACATTACATGCATGATTTGGCTAATATGCAGAAGAAACTTACCACGAGGAGCTCGTACATGGCTCGGTGAGCCGCTTCATTCCGTTACCTCTCCTCCTCCAACAACCTAGCCGTCCTCTTCTCCGACTCCCTCTCCTCCTCCGCCACCTGCCGGTCCCTCTCCTGCAGAAGCGCCTGGGTTGCCTCTCTCTCTTTCTGAAGAGCAGCCTGCAACACCACACCTCATTAGCATTGTAATCATCGATGGCCACACACACAATGTAATGGAGGAAAGACATATGAGTCTATATAACTAACCTCGAAGGCGAGCTCGACTGGCCATGGATGAGGCCTTATCCTAGGACATGAGCTCGTTTGGCGCGCCTTGATCTTCGGGAGAGTGCGAGGACAACGTATAAGTCCATCTCCAATGGCTATTGAGCCATGGGACCTCCTGCCACAAGATATCATCACCAGCTCTGGATCAAACTGTTGGCTCGGGTTAAATTCCTCCCCTTTCCTCGCCTTCCCCTCATCTCTGTACCTGACGAGCTTGTTGTGGGAGGAGATGTTGGTGAAGTTATCTGGATGATCGAGGTCGGACACAGAGAATGCCTTGGCCTTCTTGTACAAGGCAGCATGGGCCATGGCATAGAGGTCGTACACCTCTGGCACCTCCGCCTTATTGTGTCGCACCTAAAAGAGAGGAATAGAGTAAATTAGTAATTAAAGGGCTCAGGCTAGCATGAAGAATGAATTGCATGAATCATGAAGTAAACCACATACCCAGTTCCGCCCGAACTGATAAAAGTTAGCGTTGCCTTGATGGTCTGGCACACCTTCCATTTGGGCATGCTGGTCCTTGGCATTGTTGTGGAGGGCTAGCCATTGGTTTGAGCACCACTCATCCACCAACGCCTCCCAACAATCCATCTTATCCGCACACCATCTCAGGGGCACCTAAGTTAGTAAAGAGAAATTTGAGCGCTACGCCTATGAATCAAATCAAGGAAACTAACCTTCATGTACTACTCCTTCAGAAACTTTCTGTGGCACGACGGATTGGCCTTCTTAACACCACGCGAGGCATAGTAGTCTCGAACAGCCTGCACCCGAGCCTCGTGTCGTAAGTTTTGTAGTAGGCGCTTGCACTTGGCATCGATAACCTGTGCCGCGGCTTCCTCGTATCCCTGCTCACACCTGTAGAAGGTATGCAATCAAACAAGACAACATTGATTAGTACAATAACTAGCTATTTGAAGATTTTTAATTGTGTAAAGGAGAAATTACCCAAAACTTTCTAACTTGCAGATCAACTCCGGCTCCAACTCTTCCATTTCTTCTAGCATGCCAGTCGATAGTTCTTCCGCACAAAGAACACAGAAGAAATAGCTCAGCTCTTCTAGTACAAGCCATTCATCCTCAGGGATAAAGCCTCACAACATCACCGACATTACCCGCTCAAGCCATATGTGCCAATCATGACTCTTGAGACCAAATATTTTCAATTTTTTAAGACTCGCCCCCTCTTTAGATCCGTGGCATACCCATCGGGGAACATCAATTGCATTTTCACCCACAAGATAATTTCCCTCATAACCGGCCTTCCAAGATTGAACCATGCCTTTGGCTTCGTCCAGTTCTGCTTTCCTTTCGATTCTTGCATGTTTTGTAACGGTCTATCACATAGCGCCTCCTGATCGACTCTAGCCTTAGCATTATCCTTTGACTTCCCCTCTATGCTGAACAATGTACCAAAAAGGGCCTCGACGATATTATTTTCAGTGTGCATCACGTCGATGTTGTGTGGGCAAAGGAGGTCTTTGAAGTAAGGCAGATCCCATAAGCATGTCTTATGAGTTTAGGCGTGTTCCGAATTATACCCCTTGAAATACCCTGGACGCTCTGGATCTGGCTCGAGAGTGTTTAACTAATCCAGGGTCTGTTGGCCTATCAACACAGGTGGTGCAGAGTTTTGACAACTCTACCTTTGATGAAGTTCTTCTTGTCTTTTCTGAACTTATGGCGAGGATCCAGGAACTGTCTATGCAAGTCGAAGCAAGAAAACTTGCGACCCGCCTACAACCAACGAAATTGAAGAGCTGCCTTGCATGCGGGGCACGGGAACCTTCCATGCACACACCAGCCAACGAATAGCGCATACGCCGGCAAGTCATGCATCGAGTACATGTACCAGACACAAATTATGAAGTTATGTTTGCTAGTAGTGTCGTATGTCTTGAACCCATTATCCCAAGCTTCTTGCAATTCATCCTTAAGTGGCTGCATGTACACATTCATATTCTTCCCCGGATAGTTGGGCCCTGGAATTATCAATGTCAGGAAAATGTTCTTTCTTTGCATAATCTGTCTAAGGGGGAGATTGAGTGGAATGACAAATATAGACCAACAACTATATTGGGTTGCCGTCATACCAAACACGTTGAACCCATCCATGCTGATGGCGACTCGAGGATGCCGTAGATCTGCCACCTTTTGCTCATGTAATGCATCGAAGTGCTTCCATGCAGAACCATCCGATGTGTGTACCATCATCTGATTCCCATCTGCATCTCGTTCGGTTCTTTTGCCCATGTTGTGCCATGTCATCTGTCTGGCCATCTCTTCGAGCATGAAAAGACGTTGAAGTCTTAGTACGATTGGCATATACCGAAGAACGTTAACGGGGATTTTGGTCTGCCTCTTCTCACCCATACTATTGTCTACCAGAACATACCTAAAAGACTTGCAAATGGGACAATAGTTCAAGTCCGCATACTCAATCCTAAATAAGGCACATCCTTTCTCACATGCATCTATCTTCTGATAGGGCATCTTAAGTCCATGGAGGATTTTGTCCGACTGGTACAGGTTTGCAGGCATTACTTGGCCTTTGGGTAGAAAGTGTCCAAATACTGTCATCATCGTGTCGTAGCATTCTTTGCCCAAGCTGAATTGAGCCTTCAGAGACATTACTTGTGAGATGGCATCCAGCTGACAAAGTTCAATGTGCTTGTGGAGAGGACATTTTGAGGACTCCAACATTTCATTGAAGGCCTTTGTAGATTCCTCCATCTAATCGTCCGAATCCCGAGCATCATCAAAGTCTTGCACCATGTCTTCCATCCTGGTACCATGCTCGTCGATGTGACGACGAACCACCTTAGCCCTAGAATGCTGGGCAGACTCACCATGAAATGTCAACACCGTATAACCGGTTGTAAAACCCCACTTCTGCAGGTGTTTACCCATTTCATCCCTGTCCTCTTCTGAAAGTTGTCGCACCTAGCACAGGGGCACCGGGTTTTTCTCTAGCCATTTGCAAATGCTGGTCTCACAAAACCCTTGGTTTTTTTAACCATTCATTGGTCATGTCTTTCTGACTAGTGTGACCGGTGTACATCCACGCACGATTACTCATCTTGCCTAACTACTGGACACACAAGAAATATATATATATATATATATATATATAATTCAGCATGTATATTCATCAGTTAATCTAATTTGTCAGTTTTATTATGTCCATGCAACCCACACGCTAATAGGTAAAGATAGGTCCTAATCCCACCCGAGTATGTGTAGATTGGGTTCGTTTTCCCATGCTCTGCTCCGGATCAGACGCAAAATTTCGGCAACGCCTCCTTGAAGGAAATATGCCCTAGAGGCAATAATAAAGTTGTTATTTATATTTCCTTATATCATGATAAATGTTTATTATTCATGCTAGAATTGTATTAACCGGAAACTTAGTACATGTGTGAATACATAGACAAACAGAGTGTCCCTAATATGCCTCTACTTGACTAGCTCGTTAATCAAAGATGGTTAAGTTTCCTAACCATAGACATGTGTTGTCATTTGATGAATGGGATCACATCATTAGAGAATGATGTGATGGACAAGACCCATCCGTTAGCTTAGCATTATGATCATTTAGTTTTATTGCTATTGCTTTCTTCATGACTTATACATATTCCTCTGACTATGAGATTATGCAACTCCCAAATACCGGAGGAACACCTTGTGTGCTACCAAACATCACAACGTAACTGGGTGAATATAAAGATGTTCTACAGGTGTCTCGGAAGGTGTTTGTTGAGTTGGCATAGATCGAGATTAGGATTTTTCACTCAGAGTATCGGAGAGGTACCTCTGGGCCCTCTCGGTCACGCAAATCACTATAAGCCTTTCAAGCAATGTGACTAATGAGTTAGTTGCGGGATGATGCATTACGGAACGAGTAAATAGACTTGCCGATAACGAGATTGAACTAGGTATGAGGAAACCGACGATCGAATCTCGGGCAAGTAACATACCGATGACAAAGGGAATGCCATATTTTGTTATGCGGTTTGACCGATAAAGATCTTAATAGAATTTGTAGGATCCAATATGAGCATCCAGGTTCCGCTATTGGTTATTCACCGGAGATGTGTCTCGGTCATGTCTACATAGTTCTCAAACCCATAGGGTCCGCACACTTAACGTTCGATGATGATTTGCATTATGAGTTATATGTTTTTGTGACCGAAGTTTGTTCAGAGTCCCGGATGAGATCATGGAAATGACGAGGTGTCTCAAAATGGTCGAGATGTAAATATTGATATATTGGAAGGTTATATACGGACACCTGCATGGTTCCGATAAGGTTCGGGGATTTTTCGGAGTACTGGGAATGTTAATGGGCCTAATGGGCCATAGCGGAGGAGAGGAGGCAGGCCACAGGAGGTGGCACGTGCCCCCCTTGCCCAATCCGAATTGGGCAAAGGGAGGGGGTGCGACCCCCCTCTTTCCTTCCCCTTCTCCCTCCTTTCCCCTTTCCCCTCTCCGTTGGAAGGAAGGGGGCGAATCCTACTTGGACTAGGAGTCCAAGTAGGACCCCCCCTTGGCGTGCCCCCCTTTATATACGGGGACGGGGGCCACCCCAAAGACACACCAAGATTTCTCTTAGCCGTGTGCGGTGCCCCCCTCCACAATTTACTCCTCTGGTCATAGCGTCGTAGTGCTTAGGCGAAGCCCTGCGCGGATCACATCACCATCACCGTCACCATGCCATCGTGCTGTCAGAACTCTCCCACGACCCTCTACTAGATCAAGAACTCGAGGGATGTCATCAAGCTGAACGTGTGTTGAACACGGAGGTGCCGTACTTTTGGTACTTGGATCGGTTGAATCGTGAAGACGTTATCAACCGCGTTAACCTAACGCTTCTGCTTTCGGTCTATGAGGGTACGTGGACACACTCTCCTCGTCTCGTTGCTATGCATCTCCTAGATAGATCTTGCGTGTTCGTAGGATTTCTTTTTTGAAATTGCATGCTACATTCCCCAACAGTGGCATCTGAGCCAGGTCTATGCATAGATGATATACACGAGAAGAACACAAAGAGTTGTGGGCGATAATAGTCATACTGCTTACCCCCAACATCTTACTTTCATTCAGCGGTATTGTTGGATGAAGCGTCCCGGACCGACATTACATGACCGCGTTCATGAGACTGGTTCTACCGACGTGCTTCACACACATGTGGCTGGCGGGTGTCTGTTTCTCCAACTTTAGTTGAATCGAGTTTGACTACGGCCAGTCCTTGTTGAAGGTTAAAACATCACACTTGACGAAAAATTGTTGTGGTTTTGATGCGTAGGTAAGAACGGTTCTTTCTAGAAGCCCGTAGTAGCCACGCAAAACTTGCAACAACAAAGCAGAGGACGTCTAACTTGTTTTTGCAGGGCATGTTGTGATGTGATATGGTCAAGACGTGATGATATATAAATTATTGTATGAGATGATCATGTTTTGTAAAATTTATCGGCAACTGGCAGGAGCCTTATGGTTGTTGCTTTATTGTATGAAATGCAATCACCATGTAATTGCTTTACTTTATCACTAAGTGGTAGCGATAGTCATAGAAGCAATAGTTGGCTAGACGACAACGATTCTACGATGGAGATCAAGGTGTCAAGCCAGTGAAGATGGAGATCATGACGGTGCTTTGGAGATGGAGATCAAAGGCACAAGATGATGATGGCCATATCATGTCAGATATTTTGATTGCATGTGATGTTTATCCTTTATGCATCTTATTTTGATTAGTAGAGTGGTATCATTATAAGATGATTGAGGGAGTCCTGGATTAGGGGGTGTTCGGGTAGCTGGACTATACCTTCAGCCGGACTCTAGGACTATGAAGATACAAGATTGAAGACTTCGTCCCGTGTCCGGATGGGACTTTCCTTGGCGTGGAAGGCAAGCTTGGCGATGCGGATATTCAAGATCTCCTACCATTGTAACCGACTTTGTGTAACCCTAACCCTCTCCGGTGTCTATATAAACCGGAGGGTTTTAGTCCGTAGGACAACTTCATCATACAACAATCATACCATAGGCTAGCTTCTAGGGTTTAGCCTCCTTGATCTCGTGGTAGATCTACTCTTGTACTACCCATATCATCAATATTAATCAAGCAGACGTAGGGTTTTACCTCCATCAAGAGGGCCCGAACCTGGGTAAGACATCGTGTTCCTTGCCTCCTGTTACCATCCGGCCTAGACGCACAGTTTGGGACTCCCTACCCGAGATCCGCCGGTTTTGACACCGACATTGGTGCTTTCATTGAGAGTTCCTCTGTGTCGTCGCTTTTAGGCCCGATGGTTCCTTCGATCATCAACAACGATGCAGTCCAGGGTGAGACTTTTCTCCTCGGATAGATCTTCGTCTTCGGCGGCTTCGCACTGCGGGCCAATTCGCTTGGCCACCTTGAGCAGATCGAAAGCTACGCCCCTGGCCATCAGGTCAGGTTTGGAAGCCTAAACTACACGGCTGACATCCGCGGGGACTTGATCTTTGACGGATTCGAGCCACAGCCAAGCGCGCCGCACTGTCTCGATGAGCATGATATAGCTCTGCCGCCGAACAGCGCCTTGGAGGCCGCACACGCATCGGTTCCGACCATTGATTTGGAGCCTACTACGCCGATCGAGGATCAGCGGTTGGACGCTGCCTCAGGGGCTGCGATCTCAGAGGCGATCGAGCCGAACTCCAGCCCCGCACTCCGCATGGCCCGTGACTCCAAGGAGCCAGATTCCTCTCCGAACTCTGAGCCCCCCGCGCCCCTGCCGATCGAATCCGATTGGGCGCCGATAATGGAGTTCACTGCCGCGGACATCTTTCAGCACTCGCCCTTCGGCGACATCCTAAATTCTCTAAAGTCTCTCTCTTTATCAGGAGAGCCCTGGCTGGACTACGGTCAGCAAGGATGGGATTCAGATAATGAAGAAATTCAAAACCCACCCACCACCCACTTCGTAGCCACTGTCGACGACTTAACCGACATGCTCGACTTCGACTCCGAAGACATCGACGGTATGGACGACGATGCAGGAGATAACCAAGAACCAACGCCTATAAGGCATCGGACAGCCACCTCATCTCACGATGTGTACATGGTGGATACCCCTAAAGGAAGCAACAACGAGGAAAACGGGGATGGAAAGAGGGATCGATCTCTCGAAAAACAATCAAAGCGTCGGCGTAAACGCCGACCCAAGCCCCGCCTCGATAAAGACCCAGCCATAGAGCAGGATGAGCCAGTAGACGACGAGCATGCCTTAGAGCAACCGTCCCAACAGGACAACCCGGATAGAGAAACCGAACATCCCTCCCCCGGCGAAAATGGCATTCCGGACGACCCTACGCCGGACAAGCCCACGAAGCAGAAGAACCTCCACAAACGTCTCGTTGCAACTGCACGCAGCCTGAAAAAGCAGAAGCGGAAGCTAAAAACTGTGGAAGATGCACTCAGGATCAGATGGAGTAAAGTAATCAATACCGCAGACAAATACGGCGACAGTCGCCGCACTAAAAGCTATCCGAAGAGAAAGCTACTGCCTGAATTCGACGAGGAGGCCTTAGAGCCCTCGCATTCCAAAAGTGAGAAAGCCACATGGTCGGATAGACGACCCCATGGCCAGCATAAAGCGGCAAGAAGCGCCGCACTTAAGCCGGCATGCGACCCACTTAAGGATTCGCATCATGGCCCAGCCAGGTCCATTTACGGGCCAAGAAAGCAAGCTCTCGTAAGCAATGCAATAAAGCCATTATCAGAATCCGGCACACCCAAATACAGGGGTGCCGCACACCCCCTATGTTTCACCGATGAGGTCCTGGATTATGAATTTCCAGCGGGATTCAAACCCGTAAACATAGAGGCATATGATGGAACAACAGACCCTGGAGTCTGGATCGAGGATTATATCCTCCACATACATATGGCTAGAGGAGATGACCTCCATGCCATAAAATACTTACCCCTCAAGCTTAAAGGGCCAGCCCAGCATTGGCTCAAAAGCCTTCCTGAAAACACAATCGGAAGTTGGGAAGAGCTCAAGGACGCTTTCCGAGCAAATTTTCAAGGGACCTATGTCCGCCCTCTGGATGCAGACGATCTTAGTCACATAACTCAACAGCCCGGAGAGTCAGCTCGACAATTCTGGAATAGATTTCTTACTAAAAAGAATCAGATAGTCGACTGTCCGGACGCTGAAGCCTTAGCGGCTTTCAGGCATAATGTCCGAGACGAATGGCTCGCCAGACACCTCGGCCAAGAAAAGCCAAGAACAATGGCCGCACTAACAAACCTCATGACCCGCTTTTGCGCAGGAGAGGACAGCTGGTTGGCAAGATGCAGCACCAGTGACCCAAGTACATCCGAAACTAGGGATGGAAACGGAAAACCGCGACGCAATAAGGACCGTCGCTGGACTAAGGAAAAAAGTCCGAAGAGCATGGCAGTCAACGCCGGATTCAAAAGCTCACGACAGAATCAGAAAAGCCGCCCCTCCAAGATAACAGGGACGACCTGTCCAACCTAAACAAAATCTTGGATAGGATATGTCAAATACACAGCACTCCCGGAAAGCCTGCTAACCATACCCACAGAGATTGTTGGGTTTTCAAACAATCCGGCAGACTCAACGCCGAACACAAGGGGCTCGACACACCAAGCGAAGAAGAGGACGAACCCCAAAAGCAGAGTACCAGGAAACAAAAGAATTTCCCACAAGAAGTAAAAATAGTAAACTTACTCCACATAACAAAACGTGCGGCACCCATAAAGGTACGCACCCCACGGCCTATCCCAAAGGAATCCCGCCACTGGTTGTCAAAACCAATCATCTTCGATCATCTGGATTATTCCAGAAGTATCAGCAACCCGGGATGGACTGCCCTGGTACTCGATCCAATAATTGGCAGACTCCAGTTTTCAAATGTCCTTATGGACGGTGGCAGCGGACTCAACCTGATATATCAGGACTCAATCCGCCACATGGGGATCGACCCAAAAAGAATTCGCCACAGCAAAACCTCCTTTCAAGGAGTAACGCCAGGTCCGGACACCCATGGCATGGGTTTTCTCCGGCTCGAGGTTATTTTCGGCTCTGCCGATAACTTCCGTCGCGAAATGCTGACTTTCCACATCGTCCCATTCTCAAGTCGCTACCAAGCACTACTGGGATGCGAAGCTTTCGCCCACTTTAACGCAATACCGCATTATGCATCTCTTACGCTTAAGATGCCCGGTCCACGCGGCATCATCTCCTTAAAGGGGAAGCAGTGAGAACACCTCCCCCAAGCGGAGGATTGTGCGGCCGCTTTAACAGCCCCACAATACAATGGCTTCACCAGCCAAAACATCGGAACAGGTCATTAATACCACGAACATGGATAGACGAGTCCGGCACAAAAGTATCGTTGATAAAGGCTTAGTGGCCATATACCCCTGCGCTAGGGGCTTCACACGTATAAAATAAGAGACAATAAAGCTCAATTTTTCATATTTTACTTTACACTTTGTTTATTTCATATAACTTTTGTTCGGCACGCCCCTTTTTCAACTTAATTGCTCTCTTTTTACAGATGAACGTCGTGCTGCGCCCGTCCAGGATACGGCACAACGGAGACACAGGCGTAGATGTGCAGTAGGGACCCGTTCCAAGGATTCTTTTCAGATTAAGACCCTGCGTAAACCTTTTTTACTGTCTCTTGTTGATACACATCCCCTGGTTCTATGACCAAGGAGGAGGCTGGCGTCTTGGCATGTGGCCACGTCAGAATTCTTGCGCGTACCTGGACACTAGGGGCTTATACCTCAGAGCGTTACCTCGCCCGCTCTCATAAAGACCGAATACCTTAGGGAGTGTTCGGCGTCGCGAGTTTGGCCCTATATGCATCAGCTCCGAGTCATGATTTTGGTCAAATGTTGGGTTGCCCGGCTCCTGTGTTCGGCCGCCTTACGTTCCGCTCTATCGGCTAAGGCGGCACCAGGAGAACTACTGCGATTGTGCCCTGGTTCGGCCAGGCGAGCACCTCAGTAGAGAAAGCCGAAAACCAACTGTCATGATATGGCGTGAGACTGGTCAACCACTCGATGACTCTCCGGAATCTATAGGATTCCTCCGCATTAACGAAGGGCCGTTTCCCGGCCAGGCACATACGCGCCCCGAATTCGGGCGAGCGCAGTCGCCACCAGGGGCAGGGGCTACCTAAATAGTCCCATTGTCAAGCTCCTATGGCTAAGTGAAAGTGTTAAAGCATTATAGTCCGGTTGCCTAGCTCGCTGCGCTATCACCTCCTTTGTAGGACCAAGACGTTGGATTAAGTGTGAAAATGCGCCTTCTGCGAGCACCCCCGCACTATGTGCGTGGGGGCTGAAGCCAACGACTGCAATCTTTCAGATTTTGTATATATATCTTAAAACGGCCGCACAGGAGGTGTTCCAAATACTTGAAGGCACAAGTATAAAAGGCTACTACAATTCATCAAAATATTGCTTTATAATTACATATGCTATCAGAACATAGCATCCTTCGAGCACTGCCGTCTCTATTACACGAGCGCCTTCAAGGACTTCCTGAAAATAGTGCTCGGAGGGTACTCGGCTTTTGTCCGAATCTCGGGATGCAACAACGGTGGTCTCCATCTCTGCCCAGTATGTCTTGACACGGGCAAGAGCCATCCGTGCGCCCTCTATGCATGCTGACCTCTTCATCGCATTGATACGTGGCACCGCGTCAAGGAATTGCTGCACCAAGCTGAAATAACTTTTCGGCTCCGATCTCCCCGGCCACAGATGACCCATGACGTACTTCATGGCGAGTCCGGACAATCTATTCAGTTCGGCCCATTGAGCCAGACGATCGTCCACTGCCAGTGGACGCTCTGGATTCTGGAACTGCGACCAGAAAAGCCTTTCCACTTCGTGATCTTCTTGATCTCGAAAGTATTCGGTCGCATCAGCAGCACTCGCTGCCAAATCCAGATAGGTGTCCTCCGCACTCCACATCCGGTCCAACGGAGCAAACTTCGGATCGCAAAACTTCCTCCGCAGCATAAAGGGCTTTCCAGCCGCAATCTGTCCGGCCTGACGCAGCTCCTCCTTCGCAGCTCTCATCGCAGAGCGAGCGTCCTTGGCATCAGCAACGGCCTTCTCTAAGTCCGTCTGTCTCGCCCGGTCTTCTTTCTCAAGAAACTTGCAACGGTCAGCAGCACTTTTTAACTTCACGGCCATCTCGGCCATCTCCTTCTTGCTTCGGCAGTGAGCAGCCTGTTCGGCTCTCAGCTCTTCAAGGGCCTTCTCGGCAGCCGCATCACTTTTCCTGGCTTGTTCCTTAGCTCGGGCAAGTTCCGCCCGAAGACTCTCCACGGCGGCCGCACCATCTGCGTCAAGCACACACATTGTAAGATACTGGCATAAAGCTCCTCTTACCAGATGCCGCCCGAGGAATTGCATACCTTGAGCCTCATCAAGCCGCTCGTTGACGAGCGCGATGTCGGCATCTGCCACGTCAAGTTGCCGCTTTAGTTCGGCAAAATCATCAGTTCGGCTCGATTCCGGACACTTCGCCACCTGTATACAAAGGCGACATTTTAGACCTGGGATTATGATCCTCTGCGCGCCGTCAATTTTGACAACGCACAGAGTCTCAGGGGCTACTATCTACACAGGGCGCATCTTGTTTATGCGCAACTGACAAAGAAGTACATTATCAAACGTACCTCAAAACCCGTCAGCAAACTTCTGACGGCCTCATGCAATCCGCTTTCCGCGGACGAAATCCTTCCAATCACCGTACCCATCAATGCACGGTGCTCCTCTGAGATAGAAGCTCGCCCCAGCAGAATCATCAGCTCCTCCGACCGCGCATCGGACGGTGCGCGGACTCGTCCTATGACCTCCATCGAAGGCCGGACGCGGAGAACCTTGGGGGGACATATGGCTACCTTCCACCCCTGCCGGATTCGGAGAAACCCTCCGCGACGACACCTCAGGGTCGCCCGCCTCGCCAGGCGGTACGGCAGGGGGAGGCGTTCCACTCTCCATCATCTCCGGAAGAAGATCCCCCGAAGACGAGCTCTGCTGAGAAGGGCTGAGGTCCGAGCTACAAAGTAAAATTTCGGTTAATCTTCTCAGATAAAAAGCAAGGATTTCTCTCATCCCTCTAAAGGAAAATCTTTCTCTACTTACGGCTCGCTGGAGGGCTGATCCCTTTGAGGGCGTAGTTCGGCCGAGGATCTCCCCGGCGTCGGACCCTCTGACGAGGACTTTTTCCCCCGCTTTGAGGCCATGGTCTCCGGGTCGTCAGAGGCGGCCCTCTTCTTCCCCTTAGGAGAGGAATTGTCGGTTCCTCCCTTCGGAGCAGCCTCCTTCGAGGAGGCCATAGTTTCCTTGTCCTCCCCCTCACTTCCCTCCAAAGGCACGATCTTCAACATCCTGACTAGCACGGGATCCGGCCTGGTCTCAGGAAGGGGAGCCGGACACCTGATCAGCTTTGCCTTCGCTATCCACTCCTGTTTAAAAGGAAGCTCTTTTAGGGGCGAATTTATGACAATTTTACGGATAGCGAGTCCGGGCACAAGGTTACTTACTTGAGTATCCGGGCGATTGCAGCTTAAACCTGCGTCCTCGGTCAAATCCGGACACATTGCTTGTGATCCGAAGAACATTTTATACATCTCCACGGGCGTTGCGCCCATAAAATGCTGGAGAGCTCGTGGTCCCTCCGGATTAAACTCCCACAGACGAAGGGAGCGACGTTTGCCGGGCAGTGTTCGGCGAATCAGCATGACCTGCGTCACCTTGACCAGGTTGAGGTCTCTTTCTAAGAGATCCCTAATGCGGCCCTGCAACAAGGGCACGTCTTTGGATAACCCCCAATCTAATCCTTTGTTGACCCATGACGCTAGCCGTGGTGGGGGACCCGAGCGAAAGGCAGGAGGCGCCACCCACTTGGCGCTCCTGGGAGCGGTGATATAGAACCACTCTCGTTGCCACAAGCCGAGCTCCTCTTGAAAGGAGCCCTCGGGCCATGGAGCATCAGCATTCTTACTTATGACAGCGCCTCCGCACTCTGCGTGCCGTCCCTCGATCATCTTCGGCTCCACTCCAAAAGTCTTGAGCCATAATCCGAAGTGAGGAGTAACACGGAGGAACGCTTCGCACACAACGATGAATGAGGAAATGTGGAGGATGGACTCCGGAGCTAAGTCATGAAATTCCAGCCCATAATAGAACATCAGCCCCCTCACGAAGGGATCCATCGGGAAGCCTAACCCCCGAAGGAAGTGAGACATGAACACACGCTCTCACCGGGCTGGGGACTGGGAATAGCCTGCCTTTGAGCAGGCAACCTATGCGAAATTTCGGCGGTCAAGAACTTAGCCTCTCTCAACTTTAGCACGTCCTCCTCCGTGACGGAGGAGGGCATCCATCGGCCTTGAAGGTCGGAACCGGACATTGTCGAAGGTCCGAAGCGCCTGGAATCTGGAGCCTAGGGTGTTGGAACTCGAGGCGACGGGCGAACTTGTTTTGAGATTGGAGAAAAGGAGTAAGGCCCTGGTCTCTTTATAAGAGGTTGAATACCAGGAGCCCTCCCCGTAACCGTTTGGGACTCGCCTTTAATCGAGAAGACATGCTAACGGGCACGATTGGGTTACCCACGTCCGTATTGATGAGAATCCCGTAAATAAAGGGGACACGATCTCTGCTTTGACAAGACGTGCCAAGGAAACCGCCTCGCAAAACACGCTGAGGTGGAAAAGTGAAAACGATTCGAATAAAGGCTTGGCCGTAGTGTGATGTCACGCTGCGGAATACGTCAGCAGATTAGATTTGTGTTAATATTATTCTCTCTATGGCAATACGTGGAAACTTATTTTGCAGAGCCGGACACTACTCTTGGTGTTTACAAACTTTTATGAAGAATTTGGAGGAGGAACCCGCCTTGCAATGCCGAAGACAATCTGACGCGCCGGACTCGTCGTCATTGAAGCCTGGTTCAGGGGCTACTGAGGGAGTCCTGGATTAGGGGGTGTTCGGGTAGCCGGACTATACCTTCAGCCGGACTCCAGGACTATGAAGATACAAGATTGAAGACTTCGTCCCGTGTCCGGATGGGACTTTCCTTGGCGTGGAAGGCAAGCTTGGCGATGCGGATATTCAAGATCTCCTACCATTGTAACCGACTTTGTGTAACCCTAACCCTCTCCGGTGTCTATATAAACCGGAGGGTTTTAGTCCGTAGGACAACTTCATCATACACAACAATCATATCATAGGCTGGCTTCTAGGGTTTAGCCTCCTTGATCTCGTGGTAGATCTACTCTTGTACTACCCATATCATCAATATTAATCAAGCAGGAGTAGGGTATTACCTCCATCGAGAGGGCCCAAACCTGGGTAAAAACATCGTGTCCCTTGTCTCCTGTTACCATCCGGCCTTGACGCACAGTTCGGGACCCCCTACCCGAGATCCGCCGGTTTTGACACCGACACTCATCATATAAATGAAATTCCACCGTAGGTGGTGAATTCCTAGAATGAAAATGAAAGTTTTGTACAAAAGTATTTGTGAGTAAGAGATACTGATCGCATTGGTCGTGGAGGAAAGCGGTGAGGCCTGCATTGTGAGCCAATTCATGAAAATCTTCATAGATACCGACTGCTCTCAATAAATCTTCAGAAGGCCATTCACACGCCCGAATCTCTGCGGTGCGCGGCAAATTATACTTAGGCTTCGGTGCCTTTTCCTTCGAGCTTTGGCTCGATGAGCCCCTCAAGAATCTCCTCATTATTTTTCTGAAATAATCTGAAATTTTTTAGTAACTTTAAAATAAAAGTAAACCAAACTCAATAAAACTGATAACAACTACTCCTACAAGTGCCTAGAGCCTATATCAAGCATTAGAACTACTTGGAACCATATAAATTTGACATGCAAGCTCAAGAACATGGTCACCTATGCAGCACAAATTTGCAAAGAATAAAGCAATAGAACAAAAACTAATTGGACCAACGGAGGAGTCACATACCAAGGAACAATCTCCCCAAGCAGTTTTGCGAGAGGTGCTTTGAGCAAGGAGATCGAAAATCACAGCAAAAGTGGCTGGAACTCGTGCTTGAGTTGGTTTTTCGGGTTTGTGTGAGACAGAGGAAGAAGATGGGTGCTGGGATAAGTGGAGGAGGACCACCGTGGGCCCACGAGGCAGGGGGTGCGCCCTAGAGGGGGGGCGCCCACCACCCTCGTGGCCAGGTGGCAGCTCCTCCCGCGATAATTTTTTCACCGTAAATCCTCAAATATTCCCGAAAAAATCATATTAAATTGGCATGTAATTCTGAGGACTTTTATTTTCGGGATATTTTTATATTGCACGGATAAGTCAGGAAACAGACAGAAAAATACTATTTTTACTTTATTTAATATAAATAACAGAAAGTATAGAGAGGGTACATAAGTTTGTACTTCTAGTTTCATCCATCTCATGCTCATCAAAAAGAATCCGCTAACAAGGTTGATCAAGTCTTGTTAACAAACTCATTTCGATAATCATGAAACCGGAGAAATTTCGAATAACACTAAGTTACCTCAACGGGGATATGCACATCCCCAATAATAAGTATATCATATTTCTTCTTGACAGTAGGAAGAGGAAATTCAAAACCTCCAATTATAATCGATGGAATTTTTCCAATGGAGTTGATACTATGAAGTTGAGGTTGTTTCCTCAGAAAGTGTACCGTATGCTAATTACCATTAACATGAAAAGTGACATTGCCTTTGTTGCAATCAATAACAGCCCCTGCAGTATTAAGAAAAGGTCTTCCAAGAATAATAGACATACTATCATCCTCGGGAATATCAAGTATAACAAAGTCCGTTAAAATAGTAACGTTTGCAACCACAATAGGCACATCCTCACAAATACCGACAGGTATAGCAGTTGATTTATTAGCCATTTGCAAAGATATTTCGGTAGGTTTCAACTTATTCAAGTCAAGTCTACGATATAAAGAGGGAGGCATAACACTAACACCGGCTCCAAGATCACATAAAGCAGTTTTAATATAATTTCTTTTAATGGAGCAAGATATAGTAGGTACTCCGGGATCTCTGAGTTTCTTTGGTATTCCACCCTTAAAAGTATAATTAGCAAGCATGGTGGAAATTTCAGCTTCCGGTATCTTTCTTTTATTAGTAATGATATCCTTCATATATTTAGCATAAGGATTTGTTTTGAGCACATCAGTTAATCGCATACGCAAAAAGATAGGCCTAATCATTTCAGCAAAGCGCTCAAAATCCTCATCATCCTTTTTCTTGGATGGGTTTGGAGGAAAAGGCATGGGTTTCTGAACCCAAGGTTCCCTTTCTTTACCATGTTTCCTAGCAACAAAGTCTCTTTTATCATAACGTTGATTCTTTGATTGTGGGTTATCAAGATCAACAGCAGGTTCAATTTCTAAGTCATTGTCATTACTAGGCTGAGCATCATCATTAATATTTTTATTAGGTTCATGTTCATTACCAGATTGTGTTTCAGCATCAGACATAGAGATATCATTTGAATTATCAGGTGGTTCAGCAATAGGTTCACTAGAAGTTTGCATAGTTCTATCATTTTTCTTCTTCTTCTTTTTAGAAGAACTAGGAACATCAATATTATTTCTTTGAGAATCTTGCTCGATTCTCTTAGGGTGGCCTTCAGGATACAAAGGTTCCTGAGTCATTCTACCAGTTCTAGTAGCCACTCTAACAGCATAATCATTTTTCTTACTATTCATTTAATCAAGCACTTCTTTTTGAGCCTTAAGTACTTGTTCTACTTGAGTGGTAACCATAGAAGCATGTTTGCTAACAAGTTTAAGTTCACCTTTAACATTAGCCACATAATCACCCAAGCGTCTAATCATATAAGCATTTTCTTTTAATTGTCTACCAAAATAAGAATTGAAGTCTTCTTGCTTAAACATAAAGTTATCAAACTCATCCAAGCACTGACTAGCAATTTTAGTAGGAGGGACTTCAGCTTTATCGTATCTATAGAGTGAATTTACCTTTATTACCTATGTCGGGATATCGGGATCAGGAGGTTCTTCAATAAATAAAGGATTGAGATCATATGTTTCTTCAGCAGGCGGTATATTTAGACCATGTATTTCTTCAATAGGAGGTAAATTCTTAACATCTTCAACTTTAATACCTTTTTCTTTCATAGATTTCTTTGCCTCTTGCATATCTTCGGGACTAAGAAATAGAACACTTCTCTTCTTCGGAGTTGGTTTAGGAATAGGATCAGTAATTGGAGCAGGAGCTGGCTCAGGAGGTGCCCAATTATTTTCATTTGTCAACATATTATTCAATAGGATTTCAGCTTCATCTGGTGTTCTTTCCCTGAAAAGAGAACCAGCACCACTATCCAGGTAATCTCTGGAAGCATCGGTTAGTCCATTATAAAAGATATCAAGTACTTCAGGTTTCGTAAGAGGATGATCAGGCAAAGCATTAAGTAACTTGAGAAGCCTCCCCCAAGCTTGTGGGAGACTCTCTTCTTTAATTTGCATGAAGTTGTATATTTCCCTCAAAGCAGCTTGTTTCTTATGAGCAGGGAAATATTTAGTAGAGAAGTAATAAATCATATCCTGGGGACTACGCAGACAACCAGGATCAAGAGAATTAAACCATATCTTACCATCACCCTTTAATGAGAACGGAAATATTTTGAGTATATAGAAGTAACGCGATCTCTCATCATTAGTAAACAGGGCGGCTATATCATTTAACTTAGTAAGATGTGCCACAATAGTTTCAGATTCATAGCCATAAAATGGATAAGATTCAACCAAAGTAATTATAGCAGGATCAACAGAGAATTCATAATCCTTATCAGGAACACATATAGGTGAGGTAGCAAAAGCAGGGTCAGGTTTCATTTTATCTCTAAGTGATTCTTTGTTCCATTTAATTAATAACCTCTTAAGCTCATATCTATCTTTGCAAGCTAAAATAGCGGCAGAAGATTCCATATCAAAAATATAGCCCTCAGGGATAACAGGCATATTTTCATCATCACTATCGTCATCGTATTCAGATTCAATAATTTCTTTTTCTCTAGCCCTAGCAATTTGTTCATCAAGAAATTCACTAAGGGGCACAGTAGTATCAGGCATAGAAGCAGTTTCATCATAAGTATCATGCATAGCAGAAGTGGCATCATCAATAACATGCGACATATCAGAACGAATAGCAGAAGCAGGTGTAGGTGTCGCAAACTTACTCATAACAGAAGGTGAATCAAGTGCAGAGCTAGATGGCAGTTCCTTACCTCCCCTCGTAGTTGAGGGATAGATCTTGGTTTTTGGATCTCTCAAGTTCTTCATAGTGTCCAGCAGATATAAATCCCAAGTGACTCAAAGAATAGAGCTATGCTCCCCGGCAACGGCGCCAGAAATTAGTCTTAATAACCCACAAGTATAGGGGATCGCAACAGTTTCGAGGGTAGAGTATTCAACCCCAAATTTATTGATTCGACACAAGGGGAGCCAAAGAATATTCTCAAGTATTAGCAGCTGAGTTGTCAATTCAACCACACCTGGAAACTTAGTATCTGCAACAAAGTGTTTAGTAGCAAAGTAATATGATAGTGGTGGTAGCGGCAACAAAAGTAAAGATAGCAAAAGTAATGTTTTTGGTATTTTGTAGTGATTGTAATAGTAGAAGCGGGAAAGTAAATAAACGTAAACCAGTATATGGAAAACTCGTAGGCACCGGATTAGTGATGGATAATTATGTCGGATGTGGTTCATCATGTAACATTCATAACATAGGGTGACACAAAACTAGCTCCAATTCATCAATATAATGTAGGCATGTATTCCGTATATAGTCATACGTGCTTATGGAAAAGAACTTGCATGACATCTTTTGTCCTACCCTCCCGTGGCAGCGGGGTCCTATTGGAAACTAAGGGATATTAAGGCCTCCTTTTAATAGAGAATCGGAACAAATCATTAGCACATAGTGAATACATGAACTCCTCAAACTATGGTCATCACCGGGAGTGGTCCCGATTATTGTCACTTCGGGGTTGCCGGATCATAACACATAGTAGGTGACTATAGACTTGCAAGATAGGATCAAGAAATCACATATATTCATGAAAGCATAATAGGTTCAAATCTGAAATCATGGCAGTCGGGCCCTAGTGACAAGCATTAAGCATAGCAAAGTCATAGCAACATCAATCTCAGAACATAATGGATACTAGGGATCAAACCCTAACAAAACTAACTCGATTACATGATAAATCTCATCCAACCCATCATCGTCCAGCAAGCCTACGATGCAATTACTCACGCACGGCGGTGAGCATCATGAAATTCGTGATGGAGGATGGTTGATGATGACGACGGCGACGAATCCCCCTCTCCGGAGCCCCGAATGGACTCCAGATCAGCCCTCCCGAGAGGTTTTAGGGCTTGGCGGTGGCTCCGTATCGTAAAATGCGATGATTTCTTCTCTCTGATTTTTTCTCTCTCCGAAAGCAAATATACAGAGTTGGAGTTGGCGTCGGAGGGTTTCCAGGGGGCCCATGAGGTAGGGGGGCGCGCCCTAGGGGGGGCGCCCCCCACCCTCGTGAGAAGGGTGTGGGCCCCCTGGTCTTCATCTTTGGCGAGGATTTTTTATTGTTTTTCCTAAGATGTTCCGTGAAGTTTCAGGTCATTCCGAGAATATATTTTTTCTGCATATAAAATAACACCATGGTAATTCTGCTGAAAACAGCGTCAGTCCGGGTTAGTTCCATTCAAACCATACAAGTTAGAGTCCAAAACAAGGGCAAAAGTGTTTGGAAAAGTAGATACGACGGAGACGTATCAAGTACCTGCTCCTGCTTTGTTTGATTCTGTTGCCAGGGGCGGATATAGGATTATGCCTACGGACATCATCGCCTACTGGAACGCTCAGGTTGCTGCAGAGGCAGAAGAGGAGCCTCGGTAGTAGGATCAGTGGATGCCCGCTCCTCAGTACCCCTACTACCATCCAGGCTACTGATCAATTACCAAGTTATGCCAAAAGCCTAAGCTTGGGGGAGTACGTGTTCTCACCGGCATTACATTCATGTCCACTTATTCTAGTTGTCGGTGTTCACACTTTTTCATTGTATCATCCATGTTTAGATTTATTTTCTTACTTTCTTATTGTGTGTTTGAAAAACTTTAGAAAAAACAAAAAAATCAGTTGTAGCTAGTTTACTTTCTATGCATGCTTAGATGTAGTATTAAAAAGAAAACCCAAAAAGATTTCCTTGTTCTTATTTTGCTTGTTGGGAGCTTTCCCGTGTAAATAGTTTTTCTCATTTTTGCTTTTCCCTTTTATTTGCTTGTTCAAGAAAACCAAAAACTTCAAAAATATTTCTGTGTGTTTCTCTGAATTTCTTTTCCTTTTATTCGACTTGTACTGAGGAGAAGACCATGATAAAAATGTTGAGTGGCTCTCATATGAATAATTGTTGAACTAATAAAGAGCACATTTTACCTTGTCTTCTCGTCTTGAATAAAATGTTTTGCAGATTCCAGCTTAGTCCATGGCACTCTTGCACTATTATTATTTTCACATCGTTCGGTCGTGCAAATGAAAGGCAATAATGACGATATTCGATGAACCGACCGTGGCAGAGAGAAACTGGTATTAACCCGACTTGTTCTAGTTGTGTAAATATGTTTAACCTAGTATCCATGATTCAGCCCATTATGATTGAACATGTTTGCAATGACAATTAGAGATTATAGTTTCTCATGACATGCATAAGTAGCTGGGAGTGGATAATGATTTATCTTGGATATCAACATTGCGTTAAAATGATTGTGGTGTAGTATGATGATATGGTATCCTCCTCTGAATGTTCGAGTGGCTTGACTTGGCACATGTTCATGCATGTAGTTGAATCAAAACCAACATAGCCTCTATGATATTTATGTTCATGGTGATCATATCCTACTCATGCTAGTGTCCAATGTTACTTATGCATAATGCATGATCATGATCATTGTTGCTCTCTAGTTGGCTGCTTCTCAATCTAATTGCTAGCCTTCGCCTGTACTAAGTGGGAATTCTGCTTGTACATCAAAAACCTTGAACCCAAAGTTACTCCAGACGAGTCCACCATACCTACCTATATGCGGTATTACCCTGCCGTCCTAAGTAAATTTGCATGTGCCACCTCTAAAAACTTCTAAAATTATATCATTTTTGTGTGCCTGGATCGTTCATGGAGCGACAGGAGGTGGTCGGTATCTTCCATGCTGAGCGGGTTATTCTCAGGTCGAGTGTTTATTCACTCGCCATCGCACGAGAAAAGGGCGCTAATAGGGATGCCCAGTCCCAAACTGCAAACACAAAAAGAGTTAATCTCCCAAATAATCAAACAAAAACTCCCAATGAAGTCAAAACCTTTACTTTTTATCGCTTGGGAACCGCCACTAGCTTGTTTAGCATGGGAGATATTGATAACTGATAGTTGTGAAGTAAATGAGAAGGGTGCATGTCTCAAAATATCATTTATCTCTGTTTTAAAAACTTGAGCTCTGGCACCTCTAAAAATCACTGCTTCCCTCTGCGAAGGGACTATCTATTTACTTTTATGTTGTGTCACCATCTTCTAAAACAAGCGCTAGAACCTCAGAGCACAGCTATCATGACTTATGCACTGTGTGTAGCTCATGTTGGGTGCATCATGACTGGATCTTTTCTACCATGAATTACAATGTTTAGTCGCTGCTTAGACTTTGGAGGTGCTCTGCATTTATGTTTTGCGGTCTCAGAAAGGGTTAGCGAGATACCACTATTGTCATATTATATCATGGTTGTTTTGACAACATGTTGCCGTTTGAGATGCCTTATTATTGCTCGCTAGCTGATTATGTCATTGATATGAGTTAATATAATCTTTAAGAGTAATTGTCGGCATGGTTAGTTATAATGTTGGCTGAAAACATGGGTGCTGTTTAAGCTTATTTATGCAAACAAGAGCAAAAGAGTTCATAAAAGTTTTTCTTTTTCAGTTTCAGTTTATCAACTGAATTGCTTGAGGACAAGCAAAGGTTTAAGCTTAGGGGAGTTGATACGTCTCCAACGTATCTACTTTTCCTAACGCTTTTCCTTTTGTTTTGAACTTTAATTTGCAAGATTTGAATGAAACTAACCCCGGACTGACGTTGTTTTCAGCAGAACTACCATGGTGTTGTTTTTGTGCAGAAATAAAAGTTCTCGGAATGGAACGAAACTTTGCGAGGAATTTTTATATAATAAAAGAGAATTTCTAGAGCCAAGACCTACCGAAGGGGGGCACCTGGGTGGGCACAACCCACCAGGGAACGCCTGTAATGCCCCGAGACCGTTGCGCCAGGTGTCTTCCAGTTATTTGACGTTGTTGTCTTGTCATTTGCTTGCGTGCTCTTCTTGCCATGTCATCATGTGCATTGCATCTGCATGTTTTCAAAACTTGCATCCGTCCGGGTTCCCCCAGTTCCGTCCGTTGTCCGTTCCGAGCTCAACCACACTTGCACGCGCCCACGGCACGTCCGAAATATTATTTTATAAGTGGGCGGAAGATGTTCTCGGAATGGGATGAAAGTTGGCGTGCGGTCTTATTACAGTGTAGATAGACCGTCCGTCAAGTTTCATCGCATTCGGAGTCCGTTTGACGCCCCAACGGATAACTATAACAGCATTATAGTCGGTCAAAACGTCGGACGTTTTCGGTCTCCGGAAACCGTGTCGGGCTGCATCTCTCCCCTCTTCTCTCAGACCAACCCGCTCTCCACAGTCCACCTAGGCCCAGCCTACCCCTCTTTGCGCAGTGCATCGAACCCCTCGCGCGCGTCCGGAAGTTGTCCCGAACCAGACCCGGGGAGTCATCACCATTGTGTCCGGATCATCCCCAAACGTCTACAAAACATCTCCGTTTTCTCATTTGGACTCCCTAGCCTATTTTTCCTGACCGTCCGATTACGATCAGAGGGACGAGTTAGCCCCTAACCTATCCTACTCGCTATATATATTAGTCTAACCCGAGACCAAATCCCTAGTTTCTAGGGATCCCCCTAGCTGCCGCCGCCACTCTTCCTGTCTCCTTGTAACGCCCTCGATGCGGCTATATCTCCCACGTGTCGAATCACGACTTAGAGGCATAATCGCATTGAAAGCAATGTCACAAGTGAGGTAATCTTCACACAACCCATGTAATACAAAAGGGAAAGAGATACATAGTTGGCTTACAATTGCCACTTCACACAATTACATGAATAAAGCGTTACATCATCCAGATACAATCAAGGTCCGACTACGGAAGCAAAGTAAAAGAAGACTACCCCAAAAGCTACACAGATCCCCGATCGTCCCAACTGGGCTCCACTACTGATCAACTAGAACGAAAAAACAACACAAAGGACAAGATCTTCATCGAGCTCCTCCTAAGCTTGGTTGCGTCACCTGCTCGGTAACATCGGCACCTGCAAACTGGTTTTGGAAGTATCTGTGAGTCACGGGGACTCAGCAATCTCACACCCTCGCGATCAAGACTATTTAAGCTTATAGGTAGGTAAAAGATATGAGGTGGAGCTGCGGCAAGCGACTAGCATATATGGTGGCTAACATACGCAAAATAGAGCGAGAAGAGAAGGCAAAGCACGATCGATGAACTATGATCAAGAAGTGATCCTAGAACAACCTACGTCAAACATAACTCCAACACCATGTTCACTTCCCGAACTCCGCCGAGAAGAGACCATCACGGTTATACACGCGGTTGATGTATTTTAATTAAGGTCAACTTTAGGTTTTCTACAACCGGATATTAACAAATTCCCATCTGCCCATAACCACGAGCACGGCTTTCAAAAGTTCAAATCCCTGCAAGGGTGTTCCAACTTAGCCCATCACAAGCTCTCACGGTCAACGAAGGATATTCCTTCTCCCAAGACAATCCGATCAGGCTCGGCATCCCGGTTACAAGACATCCTCGACAATGGTAAAACAAGTCCAGCAACACTGCCCGAATGTGCCGACAAATCTCGATAGGAGCTGCACATATCTCGTTCTCAGGGCACACTCAGATGAGCGCTCCATACAACTAAAACCAAACCTCGAGTTTCCCCAAGGGGGCGCTGCACAGGGCTCTAGTTTGGACCAACACTCAGAGGAGCACTGGCCCAGGGGGTGGGGTAAAATAATGATGACCCTTAGGAGCGCGACTCCCAAGGGAAAAAGAGGCTAGGTGGCGAATGGTAAAACCAATGTTGGGCATTACTGGAAGAGTTTTATTCAAGGCGAACTGTCAAGGGGTTCCCATTATAACCCAACCGCGTAAGGAACGCAAAATCCGGGAACATAACACCGATATGACGGAAACTAGGGTGGCAAGAGTGGAACAAAACACCAGGCATAAGGCCGAGCCTTCCACCCTTTACCAAGTATATAGATGCATTAATAAAATAAGAGATATTGTGATATCCCAACAAAATATCCATGTTCCAACATGGAACAAGCTCCAATCTTCACCTGCAACTAACAACGTTATAAGAGGGGCTGAGCAAAGCGGTAACATAGCCAAACAATGGTTTGCTAGGACAAGGTGGGTTAGAGGCTTGGCTCAACAATATAGGAGGCATGATAAGCAAGTGGTAGGTATCGCGGCATAGGCATAGCAAAAGAGCGAGCAACTAGCAAGCAAAGATAGAAGTGATTTCGAGGGTATGGTCATCTTGCCTGAGATCCCGCAAGGAAGAAGAACGAGTCCATGAAGAAGACAAACGGACGTAGCCAACGTATCCTCACAAACGCAACGTTACCGGACTACCGAGAAGTACACCGGAAAGAAACAAAAACATAGTAAACAACCACGACATGAACATGACATGATGCACAATCAAGTATGATGCATGTCCGGTTTAATGAAGCATGGCATGGCAAAGTGCACAAGCAACCCTAGAAATTAAGTGGAGCTCAATATGCAACGAGTTGCATATTGACGAAACACCACGACAAGTTATTTAGTTCGATCTCGTTTATGTACCCAACAATATTAAATGTTGTTAAACATGGCAAGAGGGTGAAGCAAAGTAAAACTACCTATCTAGTCAAGGTTAAATGAGGCCGGAAGCAACGAACAACAAATCCGGAAACTCCTCATGTGCATATATTAGATTTGGTACTGTTCTGCCCTAAACACAATTTTAGAGTTATTAAACATGCAAAATAAAACCACCATGTTAAAATAGGCATTTTTCCATCCCATTTACATATAAAGTTTGTTAGGTTTGGAGCTATGGTTAATTAGTTATGAAATAAATCATTTTAACATGGCATAGGAGCAAATTTAAACAAACATCATTTTAGACATTTTAAACATGGATGAAAGTGGCATATAATTAACCTACACATAATTCTAAGCATTTTTCATATATAATTCATTTTAATCCGATGCACCAATTGGGAGTCATTATATGCAAGAACTATGAGGGGTTTTCTATAAAACAGGCCTAAAAAACAGACTCTGGGCTAAAATCTGGTGGAACGGGCTGCTCACATATGGCTCCAGGGAGCTGGTAGATCTGGGCCTCGGCCCGGTCGGTGGGTGGAAGAGGTGCGCCTGGGCCAAGATCGATCTTGCATGGCTGCAACCCACGCAGCTGGGAGAGGCGCGGTCGAGGACGCGGTCAACGAAGGTGAGACGCGGGCGAGACGCTCACTTCGTCTCTGCTCGAACGAAGCAGAGGCGCGGCGCGGGGCACGGGCAGATGCGGCTCCGGCGGGCAGGGACCGGAGAAGGTGAAAGTGCGTTATATCGACTAGAGGGGGGTGAATAGGCGATTTTTATGAAAGTCTTCAAAACGTGAGAGTTGTGAACACAAACAGTGAAGATCATGCCTATTACTATGCAGCGGAAGTTAGATTACACTAGGCCAGCCATGGTCATGTATTCAATAGAGTGAAAGCGCAATGACAAACAGCTTCAGTGTAATAAGGATCAGGTAGGAAGAAGTTATGAAGCCGAACAGATCATACATTCATGTTGTGAAGACAAAAGATAAAGCAAGCATGCAATGGCTTCACAATGAATAACTGTAAGTGAAAGGAAGTGAAGATGAAACCAGTGACACGTTGAAGACAATGATTTGTTGGACCAGTTCCAGTTGCTGTGACAACTGTACGTCTGGTTGGAGCGGCTAGGTATTTAAACCAAAGGACACACAGTCCCGGACACCCAGTCAAGGACACTTAGTCCAAGACACCCAGTCCTCACCGTTTTCTCCTTGAGCTAAGGTCACACAGACCTCGCCCAATCACTCAGGTAAGTCTTCAAGGTAGACTCCCAAACCTTCACAGACTTTGTTCACTGACAATCCACAATTTCTCTTGGATGCTCAGAACGCGACGCCTAACCGTCTGGAGGATGCACAGTCCTCAAGTGTAATAAGTCTTCAAATCACATAGACACGAAGACTTAAGTGATGCCCAATTTACTCTGGCTCTGGGTGGTTAGGGCTTTTCTCCTCACTGGGAATTTTTCTTTCAAAGGCTTCGAGGTGGGTTGCTCTCAAACGACAAAAGCCGTGCACTGAAATCTGAGCAGCCAACCGTTTATGGTTGTGGGGGGGTGGACTATTTATAGCCACTTGGCAACCCGACCTGATCTGTCCAAAATGACCCTGGGTCACTAAGGAACTGACACGTGTACCAACGGTCGAATTTTGAACTCACACGGCAACTTTACTTGGGCTACAAGTAAAACTGACTTGTCTGACTCTGGACAAGATTTTCTCTCAAAGTCTTCGCTCGAAGACATAGGATTTGAATTAGGCATCACTTCAGTCATTCTGACTGGTTCTCTTCGACCCCACTTAACAGTACGGTGGTTCCTATGACACAACATGAATGAAATAAAACTACGAAGGATCTAGGTCTTCGAGTTCCAAAAGCTTCATAGGGACTCTTCTCGTGTCATTGTCTTCAATATGAATATCTTCATAAACCACCATTGTCTTCAATGTCTTCGTACATTTTTAGGGGTCATCTCTGTTGGTAAAACCGAATCAATAAGGGACTTCTACCTGTGTTTTCCTGCAATTCTCACAAACACATTAGTCCCTCAACTAGGTTTGTCGTTAATACTCCAAAACCAACTAGGGGTGGCACTAGATGCACTTACAGAAGGGCCGGCGGAGCGGCGCGAATCTGGGCGGTGGAGGTGCAGGGAAGGTGGGGTCGAGCTAATCTAGAGTTGCGGTCAACGAAGAGCACGGGATCCAGGGGATCCTCCCCTCGAGCTGCTATGGGCACGGAGGACGAGGATGGCCGGCGCAAAACTCCTCGGGACTCTGGTGGCCGGAGGAAGCGGGCGCGCTCCCGTGAAGAAGGCGACGGGACCGGGGAGCTGCGCGGCTACCTGCAGCGGGCGGCGGAGCACCTCCTCTGCGGGGCTCCGGCGAGACAACGGGGAGTGAGAGAGAGGAGGAGAAGGAAACGGGAAGAAGGGGTAGGGCGACGGGGATGGCCTGGTGGCTGCTGCTGCTGGTGATCTTTTTGGTGGCGCAGAAAGCATGGAAGGCGGTCGAAGGCTCTGGTTGGAGGGGGTGGATCGGGATGGATGGTGGTTGGCTCGGTGAGGAAGCCGAGGAGGAGACCAGGTGGGCTGGCAGCGGCGGGCGGAATGGATGGATGGGACATCCTACGATTAGGGTTAGGCTCATATATAGGTAGGGGAAATAGGTTAGGAGCTACCGAGTCCCTCCGATCGAAATCAGACGGTCGAGAAAAATAAGTTAGGAAGTCCAATTAACAAAACGGAGACGTTTTGTAGATGTTTGGGGATGATCCGGATCCAACGGTGACGACTGTCCGGGTCGGGTCCGGGACAACTTTCGGACGCGCGCGCGAGGAGGTCCGCGGACTGACAAGAGAGCCTAGGTTAGGCCTGGCGGTAGGTAGTGGACTGTGCATAAGGCCTCAGGCTGAGAAAAGAGAAGAGAGAGAGGCCCGGCGACTGTTTCCGGAGACCGAAAATGTCCGACGTTTTGACCGGCTACTATTGCCGCTACATTTATTCGTTGGGGGCGTCAAACGGACTCCAAATGCGATGAAACTTGGCAGGCGGTCTATCTACACTATAATAAGACCACATGCCAACTTTCAACCCATTCCGAGAACATTTTCCGTCCACTTATAAAATACTATTACGGACATGCCGCGGGCGCGTGCAAGTGTGGTTGGGCTCAGATCGGACAATGGACAGAACTGGGGGAACCCGGACAGATGCAGGTTTTGAAAACATGATGATGCAATGCACATGATGACATGATGAAATGCAACATGCAAGAAATGACATGGCAACGTCGGCGAATAACTGGAAGACACCTGGCGCAACGGTCTCGGGGCGTCACACTCCTCCTCATCGGGATCTCCGCCTGATCCACCTGCTCCTCTCTTTCCGCGCCTGACCAACCCTCCATCCCGATGCACCCACCTCCTTCCTCGGCCCCTGCCCGGCGCTCCACCCCCAGGAAGCAGCAGCGCCCGAGCGCTCCTCTCCTTGCCGGTGCGCCCCCCCTCCATTCCGGCGCCGGGAACAGAACCCCTGCACCCGGATCTCGCCACCACCGCCTTGCCTCTACCCGACTGCCGCTGCAGCTCGTGGACACCACCAGCAAAGCTATCCTCGTCGCCAGAGCCCCTCGATCCCGAGCTCCTTCGACTCGCAACCTCGCGCCTCGCCGCCGACGACCACATCCAGTAGGCCCGTGCCGCGCCCCGTCTCCCTTGCTCTCTTCACTTCCTTTTCTTCTTTCTGCGATTCATCTCTCTGCTCTCTCTTCACTCGGCAGGAACCCCATCCCTGGTCGCATCCTCGACGTGCGCGTCGTCACCCGTTCGTCCCCGATGGATCCGCGAAGCCGCCCGTACGGGACCTCGTCAGCCTCCTGCTCCTTCGCCGCCCTCGTCCTCACCAAGTGCATCGCCAAGCCCACCTCCTCTCCAGCGTGGCGTCCGCCGCTGCAAGTTCCTCGCCACGCCGCATCTCCTCTGCAACGAGCGGCAACTGCAGCCACTGCAACCACCCCGCGCCATTGACTGCATTGCCTCAGCCCCTAGCGTTGCATCCTCTGTTTCCTTCGAGAGAGCGAACACCTTGCCTGCGTTGACTTCGCCTGGGCCGGCCTCGCCTCGATCTGGAGTCGCTTCGATCTGGAGTGGCCCATCGACCTCCAGATCCACCAAACTGGGCCACACCGCTGCAGGCCCAGCAACCGGCCTCCTTCCTCTCTAGCTGGGCCAAAGCCCATGGTGAGCCACCCAAAGCCCAGTGCCCAGCGTTTTCAGCCCGCATAGGTTTTTTTCCTTAGCTGCGATTTTATCAATTTCCAGGGAATTGCACTTTAGCAGATCAGCCCCTAAACTTCATGCATTTCATTACTCACAAACGGTGCATCATATGTAAAAACTTTAAAAATGAAACTTGCTTAGAATTTTGTGTATATTAATAATTTTCCACTTTCATCTATGTTTAAAATGTTTAAAATGTTGTTTGTTTAAATTTTCTTAAATAACTCGTTAAAATGTTTTATTTCATAACTAAATAACCGTAGCTCCAAACTTAATAAATTTTATATGTAAATGGGGTACAAAAATGCCTAGTTTATCATGGTGGCTTTACTTTGCATGTTTAATAACTCTAAAATTGTGTTTAGGGCAGAACAGTACCAAACCTTAAAATTTGCACATGAGGAGTTTCCGGACTTGTTGCTTGTTGTTTCCGGCCTCATTTAAGTTTGCCTAGCTAGGTAGTTTTCATTATGCTTCACCTCTTGCCATGCTAAACAACATTGAATATTGTTGAGTACATAAATGAGATCGAACTAAATAAGTCATGTGGTTTTCCATCAATATGCAACTCGTTGCATATTGATCTCCACTTAATTCGTAGAATTGCTTGTGCACTTTGCCATGCCATGCCTCATTAATCCGTACATGCATCATACTTGGTTGTGCATCATGTCATGCTTATGTGGTGGTTGTTTACTATGTTGTTTGCTTCTTTCCGGTGTTGCTTCTTCGGGTTAGTTCCGTTAACGTTGCGTTTGTGAGGATTCGTTCGACTACGTCCGTTTGTCTTCTTCATGGACTCGTTCTTCTTCCTTGCGGGATCTCAAGCAAGATGCTCATACCCTTGAAATCACTTCTATCTTTGCTTGCTAGTTGCTCGCTCTTTTTCTATGCCCATGCTGCGATACCTACCACTTGCTTATCATGCCTCCCATATTGTTAAGCCAAGCCCCTAAACCACCTTGTCCTAGCAAACCGTTGTTTGGCTATGTTACCGCTTTGCTCAGCCCCTCTTATAGCGTTGTTAGTTGCAGGTGAAGATTGGAGTTTGTTCCTTGTTGGAACATGGATATTTGTTGGGATATCACAATATGTCTTATTTATAGTAATGCATCTATATACTTGGCAAAGGGTGGAAGGCTCGGCCTTATGCCTGGTGCTTTGTTCCACTCTTGCCGCCCTAGTTTCCGTCATATCGGTGTTATGTTCCCGGATTTTGCGTTCCTTACATGGTTGGGTTATAATGGGAACCCCTTGACAGTTTGCTTTGAATAAAACTCCTCCAGGAAGGCCCAACCTTGGTTTTACCATTCGCCACCTAGCCTTTTTCCCTTGGGAGTTGCGCATCCCGAGGGTCATCTTATTTTAACCCCCCCCCCAAGCCAGTGCTTGTCTAAGTGTTGGTCCGAACTAGAGTCCTTTGCAGCGCCACCTCGGGGAAACTTGAGGGCTGGTTTTAGTTGTATAGAGAGCTCATCCGGTGTTGCCCTGAGAACGAGATATGTGCAGCTCCTATCAGGATGTCGGCGCATCGGACGATCTTGCTGGACTTGTTTTACCATTGTCGAGGATGTCTTGTAACCGAGATGCCGAGTCTGATCGGATTGTCTTGGGAGAAGGAATATCCTTCGTTGACCGTGAGAGCTTGTGATGGGCTAAGTTGGGACAGCCCTGCAGGGATTTGAACTTTCGAAAGCCGTGCCCGCGGTTATGGGCAGATGGGAATTTGTTAATGTGCGGTTGTAGAAAACCTGAAATTTAACTTAATTAAAATGCATCTACCGCATGTGTAGCCGTGATGGTCTCTTTCCGACGGAGTCCGGGAAGTGAACACGGTGTTGGAGTTATGTTTGACGTAGGTTGTTGTAGGATCACTTCTTGATCATAGTTGTTCGGCCGTGCTTTGCCTTCTCTTCTCGCTCTCTTTTGCGTATGTTAGCCACCAAATATGCTAGTCGCTTGCTGCAGCTCCACCTCATACCTTTTTACCCCTACCTATAAGCTTAAATAGTCTTGATCGCGAGGGTGTGAGATTGCTGAGTCCCCGTGACTCACATATACTTCCAAAAACAGTTTGCAGGTGCCGATGAAACCATGCAGGTGATGCAACCGAGCTCAAGGCAGAGCTCGATGAAGATCGTGTTCTTTATGTTGTTCCGTTTCCAGTTGATCATTAGTGGAGCCCAGTTGGGACGATCGGGGATCTGTGTAGCTTTTGAGGTAGTCTTCTTTTATTTTGGGTTCCGTAGTCGGACCTTGTGTGTATCTGGATGATGTAATGCTTTATTCATGTATTGTGTGAAGTGGCGATTGTAAGCCAACTATGTATCTCTTTCCCTTATGTATTACATGGGTTGTGTGAAGATTTCCTCACTTGCGACATTGCTTTCAATGCGGTTATGCCTCTAAGTCATGCTTCGACACGTGGGAGATATAGCCGCATCGAGGGCGTTACAAGTTGGTATCAGTGCCTTCCCCGACTTTAGGAGCCCCCCTGCTTGATCGAACCGCTGGCGTTGTTGAGTCTAGAAAAATGTTTTGAGTCATTTAGGATTATATATATCGGAGAGTAGGATTCTTTTTACTCCTCAGTCCCTTCGTCGCTCTGGTGAGGCATCTTGACGTAGAGTTTTGACTCTTCTCTTCTCAAATTTCACTAAAAAAATTAGGATCACGCAGGTATCTTGGAATCGTCCTGATGGTTTTGTGACGAGAACATTGTTCTTGGTGCCTCCTGACATTTAGGGGTTGTGGCAGCGTCCCGGGGAGTTGAGCTCCGAGGTGTTGTCGTCACAATTTTATCGTTGCAGTTCTGGAATACTTGAGTTTCGCCGACATCGAAAATCTCTTTTATGCAGTTGTTGGTGAGATAACCTCGACGCCACCCAGTACTGGGGTGGGAGTTCGGGAGTATTTCCATAACTCGTATAACGGATGCTTTTTGAAGGTTGAGGTAAATTATTTTCGAAGGTTTCTTGGTTATGTGTTGAAGGATGGATACAGCTGGATGTAGGATTTGCTAGTTTTGGGTGAGATATTATGCTTCCCCTGTATCCCCAACACCTGATTGCATAACCGGGAGAATTTCGGGAGTTTATAAGTGGGAATTCAAGTAGCTCCTAGGATATCTTTTCGACAGATGTATGATATGAAATTGGGGTTCGACGTCTAGTGGTCCGCCTATCCACGGTTGGTTTTACAATGGTCTCGTTGTGTCTTAAAGAGTCCTTGGCTATGCTGACTCGGGGACGCTTCGTATGTCATGTGCACTGCATTGTACATGATGGCGATGTACGATCGAGCCCGTGTAGGCCCCACCACAAAAACTTCGGACGAAATCTCTATCATATGTTTGTTTCGGCTTATTTTCCTAGCCAATCCTTTGTTTTGTTTTGAGTTGCGGTATTCGAGTTGCTTCTATGTCAAGTGTTGACTCTGTACCTTCATAAGTGGTGTTCTCATATTCCTATGTGAATACTAATCCTTCTCGTTTATTGAGATTGTCATGTCAATTCTTTTGAACTGACGTGTCTCTCTTCAAGTGGATCCGTTCTTTTCAACATCCGCAAGATCAACTCAAAGTCTTCTCAACATTGTTTGTCTCATCCATCCTAAGTTGTCTTTGTTTTCCCGCCCTCCCACCCTTTTTCTTCAAGGACTCATATATCTTAATCAAGTATCCATCTTATTGATGAGAAGTCTCTCCATTCTTTTCCGTCAATGTTCGTATCCGGTGATTCTCATGAAGATTCTAACGGAGCTTCAAGTTCGTCATTCTTCATTCTTTTCTTCTCCGGTGGATCCAATTCAAGCTTTTGGTGTTGATCATATCCCTTTTCCTCGTTTCAAATACCTTCTCTTGCCGGTGCTCCTCATATTCATCCATTTCTCGCTATTCAATTGTTCTGGAGTGCTCAAGATATCTCGAAGATTCGTGTTTCCACTCTGCATTCGTTCAAGATCTTTCGAGGATGTTCTCTCATTCAAGTCTTTTAATTCAACCGGTGCAATCTATCTTCCAAGCGACCTTTTCAATGGTGTTTCTTTGAGTGGGCCCTAACCCACAGGTCTTTTTCCAGGATCTTACCTGACTCTTCTTATTCTCCCGAAGCTTCTCAAATTCATTTCAAAGTTTGACGTAAGAATGAATTATCATCAGTCAAATGCCTTCTCCAAGATCCTTCATATTCTTTCATCATTGGTTCAATCTTCCTAATTTTTTTTTCATTCCGGAGTGCCTCAACAATTCTGGTGGTGTTTCCCATCGTCATTCTCTGCTTTTGAAGACCGAATAAAAGTTTTCCCTTGAATCTTGTTTCGTTCTATCAAAGATTCGTGGTTCTAGAGTTATGCCATCCTCTCACAATTGTTTTCGATTGTGAGATTTCTTTTCACCTATCCGGAGCAATTCAAGATTCTTTTCAGTTTGATTATCCGGAGCCCATTATCTAATATTTATTCATTCCATCTTTCAGCTCTCGTTGTCCAAATCTTACCGGTGCATCATTCAAGTATTCTCTAATCATCTCGTCATCTCTTCGTTCACATGTATCTAAATTCTCTCAAGTATCTTCATTCTTTTTATAATTCTTCCCGATGTTTCTTTATCTTTACTTCGTTCATTTCCAATTCTTACGGTGGTTCGTTCAAGATTCTCTTCCATGGTTATCATATTAATTCATTCGTTGTTTCATCCTACCGGTGGTTCATGGAAGACATTCTCAAGTTTATGTTATATCTCTCTTAATTTTTTCTACGAGAATAAGTAATATGTCAAATCCGTTGATTGTCATCAATTTAATTGGTGAACGATAAGCATAATGTAATTCTTATTATTGTTTCATCCAAGTGATTAATTCTTTATTCCGGAGGTTCATCCAAAATTCTTGGTTTCTTTTGCTCATCTTTCTTTTCTGGAGTTCCAAGTTTCCATTTTATCTCATCGCGGAGATCCATCTAAATCATTTCAAGGCTTCATCTTGTGTTTTCAACTTCTTTTTCCTTCCGTCTTCATCATCCTTTTTGTTACCGGAGTTCTTCATGGATGTTTTACATGATAGTTCATAAAGGATTTAATTCATTCTCGAAGTGTTCATCAAGATTCTTTTCAGAGGAGCTCAAGCATTCTTCATCTTGCTATCCGGAGTGCAATTCTTTTTTCCATATCTTTGGAGGTGGTATTATGTCATTCTTGATAATTTGAGTTCATGTTTCATGATTCACATGTTGTTAAGAATGAGGTATTTTAAATCCATCAATCTCTTCTTTGGAGTTATCTTGGGTTATATTTCACCTAAAGCCTTCCCTAAGGATTGTTGCTATCTATGGTGCTTATAAATAACCCAAGTTCTTCATTTATCCTCCCGGGGATATAAGTTTCTCGTCTTGTTAGTGGCAGAATTTTACCTCATAGTTTTGGGATGTTTTCCATAAGCCCACTACAAGCTTATTCTTTTCGTTGTTGGTTTTCCAACAATTCCGTTCGAACCTTCTCCTAAAGATGCTTTTCAAGCTCATCCGAGGTAGAAGATGTTGTTTTCTTCTCCGTTCTTTTGTTCCAACGATCCATCTTCTATTATTTCGTTCCGGAGGCATTGTGTTGTTACTCTTTTCAGTCATCATCTCGAATTGTGAAGATCATGATCTTTTCATGCTTATCCTTGTAACCGGAGTGTTGTGCCCTCTGCTCAAGTCCTTTTCATCCTATCAAGTTTTTGCCTCCCTTCTCAATCGGAGTGCTACCCGAATCGGTTCTTTCTTATTCCTCTTTCTTAACGGAGTGCTTTCAACTTTGTTCATCTCCGTTGTATTCTTTATTTCAATTTGTTCAACTTTTCAAGGTTCCTTGGTTTCACTCGTTTGTCAAAGAAGCAACTTAGTTTTACCTCTTATATTCCTCTTCCTTTTCCCTCCGGTGCCATCCTAGATCTCGGGACGAGATCCTCTCGTAGTGGTGGAGTGTTGTAACGCCCCGAGACCGTTGCGCCAGGTGTCTTCCAGTTATTTGCTGTTGTTGTCTTGTCATTTGCTTGTGTGCTGCTTCTTGCCATGTCATCATGTGCATTGCATCTGCATGTTTTCAAAACTTGCATCTGTCCGAGTTCCCCCAGTTCCGTCCGTTGTCCGTTCCGAGGTCAACCACACTTGCACGCGCCCGCGGCACGTCCGGAATATTATTTTATAAGTGGCCGGAAGATGTTCTCGGAATGGGATGAAAGTTGGCGTGCGGTCTTATTACAGTGTAGATAGACCGTCCGTCAAGTTTCATCGCATTCGGAGTCCGTTTGACGCCCCAACGGATAACTATAACAGCATTATAGTCGGTCAAAACGTCGGACGTTTTCGATCTCTGGAAACCGTGCTGGGCTGCACCTCTCCCCTCTTCTCTCAGATCAACCCGCTCTCCACAGTCCACCTAGGCCCAGCCTACCCCTCTTTGCACAGTGCATCGAACCCCTCGCACGCGTCCGGAAGTTGTCCCGAACCCGACCCGGGGAGTCATCACCATTGTGTCCGGATCATCCCCAAACGTCTACAAAACGTCTCCGTTTTCTCATTTGGACTCCCTAGCCTATTTTTCCTGACCGTCCGATTACGATCGGAGGGACGAGTTAGGCCCTAACCTATCCTACTCGCTATATATATTAGTCTAACCCGAGACCAAATCCCTAGTTTCTAGGGATCCCCCTAGCTGCCGCCGCCACTCTTCCTATCTCCTCCTCATCGGGATCTCTGCCCGATCCACCTGCTCCTCTCTTTCCATGCCTGACCAACCCTCCATCCCGATGCACCCACCTCCTTCCTCGGCCCCTGCCCGGCGCTCCACCCCCAGGAAGCAGCAGCGCCCGAGCGCTCCTCTCCTCGCCGGTGCGCCCCACCTCCATTTCGGTGCCGGGAACGGAACCCCCATGCCCGGATCTCGACACCACCGCCTTGCCTCTGCCCGACTGCCGCTGCAGCTCGTGGACACCACCAGCCAAGCTATCCTCATCGCCAGAGCCCCTCGATCTCGAGCTCCTCCGAATCGCAACCTTGCACCTCGCCGCCGACGACCACATCCAGTAGGCCCGTGCCGCACCCCGTCTCCCTTGCTCTCTTCACTTCCTTTTCTTCTTTCTGTGATTCATCTCTCTGCTCTCTCTTCACTGGGCAGGAACCCCATCCCTGGTCGCGTCCTCGACGTGCGCGCTGTCACCCGTTCGTCCCCGATGGATCCGCGAAGCCGCCCGTACGGGACCTCGTCAGCCTCCTGCTCCTTTGCCGCCCTCGTCCTCGCCAAGCCCGCCTCCTCTCCAGCGTGGCGCCCGCCGCTGCAAGTTCCTCGCCACGCCACATCTCCTCTGCAACGTGCGGCAACTGCAGCCACTTCAACCACCCCGCGCCGTTGACTGCATCGCCTCGGCCCCTGGCGCTGCATCCTCTGTTTCCTTCGAGAGAGCGAACACCTCGCCCGTGTTGACTTCTCCTAGGCCGGCCTCGCCTCGATCTGGAGTCGCCTCGATCTGGAGTGGCCCATCGACCTCTAGATCCACCGAACTAGGCCACACCGCTGTAGGCCCAGCAACCGGCATCCTTCCTCTCCAGTTGGGCCAAAGCCCATGGTGAGCCACCCAAAGCCCAGCGCCCAGCGTTTTCAGCCTGCATAGGTTTTTTCCTTAGCTGCGATTTTATCAATTTCCAGGGAATTGCACTTTAGCAGATCAGCCCCTAAACTTCATGCATTTCATTACTCACAAACTGTACATCATATGTAAAAACTTTAAAAATGAAACTTGCTTAGAATTTTGTGTAGATTAATAATTTGCCACTTTCATCTATGTTTAAAATGTTTAAAATGTCGTTTGTTTAAATTTGCTTAAATAACTCGTTAAAATGTTTTATTTCATAACTAAATAACCGTAGCTCCAAACTTAATAAACTTTATATGTAAATGGGGTAGAAAAATGCCTAGTTTATCATGGTGGCTTTACTTTGCATGTTTAATAACTCTAAAATTGTGTTTAGGGCAGAACAGTACCAAACCTTAAAATTTGCACATGAGGACTTTCTGGACTTGTTGCTTGTTGTTTCCGGCCTCATTTAAATTTGCCTAGCTAGGTAGTTTTCATTATGCTTCACCTCTTGCCATGCTAAACAACATTGAATATTGTTGAGTACATAAACGAGATCGAACTAAATAAGTCATGTGGTGTTCCATCAATATGCAACTCGTTGCATATTGATCTCCACTTAATTTGTAGAATTGCTTGAGCACTTTGCCATGCCATGCCTCATTAATCCGGACATGCATCATATTTGGTTGTGCATCATGTCATGCTTATGTGGTCATTGTCTACTATGTTGTTTGCTTCTTTCCGATGTTGCTTCTTCGGGTTGGTTCCGTTAACGTTGCATTTGTGAGGATTCGTTCGACTACGTCCGTTTGTCTTCTTCATGGACTCGTTCTTCTTCCTTGTGGGATCTCAGGCAAGATGACCATACCCTCGAAATCACTTCTATCTTTGCTTGCTAGTTGCTCGCTCTTTTGCTATGCTCATGCTGCGATACCTACCACTTGCTTATCATGCCTCCCATATTGTTAAGCCAAGCCCCTAACCCACCTTGTCCTAGCAAACCGTTGTTTGGCTACGTTACCACTTTGCTCAGCCCCTCTTATAGCGTTGTTAGTTGCTGGTGAAGATTGGAGTTTGTTCCTTGTTGGAACATGGATATTTGTTGAGATATCACAATATCTCTTATTTATATTAATGCATCTATATACTTGGCAAAGGGTGGGTGTTATGTTCCCGGATTTTGCGTTCCTTACACGGTTGGGTTATAATGGGAACCCCTTGACAGTTCGCTTTGAATAAAACTCCTCCAGCAAGGCCCAACCTTGGTTTTACCATTCACCACCTAGCCTTTTTCCCTTGGGAGTCACACATCCCGAGGGTCATCTTATTTTAACCCCCCCCCCAAGCCAGTGCTTGTCTAAGTGTTGGTCCGAACTAGAGTCCTTTGCAGCGCCACCTCGGGGAAACTTGAGGGCTGGTTTTAGTTGTACGGAGCACTCATCCGGTGTTGCCCTGAGAACGAGATATGTGCAGCTCATATCAGGATGTCGGCGCATCGGATGATCTTGCTGGACTTATTTTACCATTGTCGAGGATGTCTTGTAACCGGGATGCCGAGTCTGATTGGATTGTCTTGGGAGAAGGAATATCCTTCGTTGACCGTGAGAGCTTGTTATGGGCTAAGTTGGGACACCCCTGCAGGGATTTGAACTTTCGAAAGCCGTGCCCGCGGTTATGGGCAGATGGGAATTTGTTAATGTCTGGTTGTAGAAAACCTGAAATTTAACTTAATTAAAATGCATCTACCGCGTGTGTAGCCGTGATGGTCTCTTTCCGGCGGAGTCCGGGAAGTGAACACGGTGTTGGAGTTATGTTTGACGTAGGTTGTTTTAGGATCACTTCTTGATCATAGTTGTTCGACTGTGCTTTGCCTTCTCTTCTCGCTCTCTTTTGCGTATGTTAGACACCAAATATGCTAGTCGCTTGTTGCAGCTCCACCTCATACCTTTTTACCCCTACCTATAAGCTTAAATAGTCTTGATCGTGAGGGTGTGAGATTGTTGAGTCCCCGTGACTCACAGATACTTCCAAAACCAGTTTGCAGGTGCCGATGAAACCATGCAGGTGACGCAACCGAGCTCAAGGCGGAGCTCGATGAAGATCGTGTTCTTTATGTTGTTCCATTTCCAGTTGATCAGTAGTGGAGCCCAGTTGGGACGATCGGGGATCTGTGTAGCTTTTGAGGTAGTCTTCTTTTATTTTGGGTTCCGTAGTCGGACCTTGTGTGTATCTGGATGATGTAATGCTTTATTCATGTATTGTGAGAAGTGGTGATTGTAAGCCAACTATGTATCTCTTTCCCCTATGTATTACATGGGTTGTGTGAAGATTACCTCACTTGCGAGATTGCTTTCAATGCGGTTATGCCTCTAAATCGTGCTTCGACACGTGGGAGATATACCCGCATCGAGGGCGTTACAGCGCCCCCTGACCAGGCGCGCCCAGGTGGGTTATCCCCACCTGGTGGCCCCGCAGACCCTGATTCCAACTCCATAAATACCTATTTTTCTAGGAAAAAAATCAGGGAGAAAGAATTATCATGATCCATGAGACAGAGCCACCGTCACCTCCTGTTCTTCACCGGGAGACCAGATCTAGAGTCCGTTTGGGGCTCCAGAGAGGGGGATCTTCGTTCTTCGTCATCACCAACCCTTCTCCATCGCCAATTCCATGATGGTCCCCACCGGGAGTGAGTAATTCCTTCGTAGGCTCGCTGGTTGGTGAGGAGTTGGATGAGATTCATCATGTAATCGAGTTAGTTTTGTTAGGGCTTGATCCCTAGTATCCACTATGTTCTTAGATTGATGTTTCTATGACTTTGCCATGCTTAATGCTTGTCACTTTGTGCCCGGGTGCCATGATTTCAGATCTGAACCGTTTATGTTATCACCATCATATCCATGTTCTAGATCCGATCTTGCAAGTTATAGTCACCTACTACGTGTTATGATCCGACAACCCCGGAGTGACAATAGCCGGGACCACTCCCGGTGATGACCGTAGTTTGAGGAGTTCATGTATTCACTATGTGTTAATGCTTTGTTCCGGTTCTCTATTAAAAGGAGGCCTTAATATCCCTTAGTTCCCAATATGGACCCCTCTGCCATGGGAGGGTAGGAAAAAAGATGTCATGCAAGTTCTTTCCATAAGCACGTATGACTATTTACAGAATACATGCCTACATTATATTGACGAACTAGAGCTAGTGCCGTATCGCCGTAGGTTATAACTGTCTCATGATGAATATCATCCAACAAGTCACCGATCCAATGCCTAAAAATTTATCTTATATTGTTCTTGCTAAGTTACTACTGCTATCATCACTGTTGCACTTGCTACAAACTTACTGCTATCACTGTTATCGTTACTATGGCTGCATTCACTATTATCAAAACTATCATACTACTTTGCTACTGTTCACTTTGCTGCAGATAATTAATCTCCAGGTGTGGTTGAATTGACAACTCAGCTGCTAATACCTTCAAATATTCTTTGCCTCCCCTTATGTCGAATTTATAAATTTGTGTTGAATACTCTACCCTCGAAAACTGTTGTGATCCCCTATACTTGTGGGTTATCAACACGGGTGGCACACAAACTAGACATGGTTGGCGAATGAGTTCCGCAATGCCAGCTAGAGGTACTACTCAAACATGTTGTTCTACGGTAAATCCACACTTCGGATGCCTGAATGGCGCCTAGAGGGTCCACAATTCTCAAGAGTAACAAGTCTGATCTAAGCTTAATCAGATTTCTTCGGTGATGCTCAAGCATAATTCGGTTTTTTGGCTCTGGTTGTTTTTCCTCATCTGGGGTTAGTTCACTTCGGTGCGAGAGGGTTGCTCACATAAACACTTGTCTCAATTCATGCGGAGCAGCCAACCACAAATGGTTGGGGTAGGGGGCTATTTACAGCTAGAACAAAAACCCGTTAGGGCCAATATGATTGTTCTGAGGGGGGCGCCCATAGGCGTGTTGACATGTTGAAACTATCGGAATTTCAAACACTAGCGCACTTGTATTGACTTGAGGGGCAAGTCACCCCACTCCTTAGAGATGAATTTAACCCGTGTCTCGAAGTATGAACTTTGACATTAGAGCTAAAAGAATCGCTTGCAATGAGATGTTCAAGTATTCACTCTCTAAAGTAATAGGTTATGCTTGAACACACACTTGAAGATTTTGATCTTGCTTCACATAGACCCCCCTCCCTATGACTTAGTGAAGAATAAAAGAAACTAACAAATTATTCTTCAAGCTTCAATTCTTCATGTGGCATTCCAGAGACTTCAATGTTCTCACAACATTTTTAGGGGTCATCACCCACTGGTTAAGCCAAATCATCAAGGACTTTCACGTGTGTATACTCGCATACATATTAGTCTCTTAACTATCATTAACCATCCAAAACTCACAAAGGAGGTAATAGATGCACGTAAAACTTGGATGATGCAAAGAGAATCTCAATCGAAGAGCGGATTACTAGCTAGTGAGGGTTTAATCTATAGATTTATGGAAACACTGCCTGTATAAAATCAACATATTACATACAATAGCATCAACACGAGATATTTCACTTCCTTTTCTATTTCCGTGTTACTTGCACACTTTTAACTTATGTAGAGTTACTCTTAGTGAACCTAGGAACCACGGTCTGGTTTATAGCATAAGAAAACACTTCCAACAATTTTTACTTACACTTCTCTTGCTGCAATGACTTGCCCCCTTGGGTTTTGGAGAATGTTGTCAGAAACAGTAAGGGACTGATTTATTTGCTAGTACACATAGAGAGAAATGGCCCCTAACATATTGAGAAGAATGCTACATTCTAATGATAAGTTTGAAGAACTTCACCGAGAAGTACCTGCGTTGTAGAGAAGAGAGAACTATATTTCGAGAGGAAACATACCGAGAAGATTCTGTGACGGAGTTGACCCCTTAAGATATTGCTGACTCAAAGCAATTTTTGTCTGGTGTGTCCAAAGAAGAATGACTGTAGTCGAGAAGATTGAAGGCGAAGCAAAGATGTAGTATTTGTTTTGTTGTTCTTCTTTCTCATATTTGAGCCATAGGACCACCATACTATTAAGAGGGTATAGGTATTCGAGATTTAAGTCTGTTGTGATGCTTAGCCGAAACCTATGAAAGATTGATAAAATCTCTTTGTGCTCCAAAGTTTTACTCGGCAGTGAGAGACATTGTTCTTTGGACTATGAGAGATATCTTTCGAACCGAGGAGTCAGCTTTACTTGTTCCTCAACTAAAGTTGTGTTGTGCTCAAAAACTGACTGTTGGAAACTTGTCGGTTGGTCATTGGCTGGACCGCGTGTCCTAAATGGTCATTTCCCATCTGGGAAGGCTGCGACTATAAATAGCCACCCTACTCCAACATTTTTCATTGGCAGCTCCACTTGAGATTCTGAGAAGGTTGATTGAGCACCCCTCTCGAGAGATTTGAGTTTAAGATCCACCGAGTGAAAATCAAGAGCCAAAACTTAGATAGTGGTTGAGCATCACAATAGATCTGAGTTGAGAGTTTTTGTACCTTTTACTCTTGAGAGATGCATACACGGATGGATGAAGGCTTGAGTGTTGAAGAATAATTGCCTCCACCAAGCAAAGTATTCAACAACCAAGATTAATTGTGGTTCACGAAGCAAGTCTGTCGAAGGTTTGGAGATAGCCGATAAGTATCTACCCCGAGTGAAATCAACCAAAGTCTGGTCCGCTTCATGTTGAAGGAGAATAGGATGGAGATAGGTTTGATCCTGTGTTCAATCACAGGTCCCTCCAATCAGACGTAGCTCTTTGCCGAAGAGTGAACTGATTTACCAAATCATATTTCGCCATCGAGCACCACCGATCAATTCTATTCTACTGCATTACTTTCCGTAGTTTATGTTTAGTGCTCTGTCTCGATAGATATTCCTCTGATCATTTATCGGCGCCTCTATTCATTATCTGTGCCATGACTATGTTGTATAGTGTATTTCAATTTGTTGTTCTCAAAGTTGTCTGTTTGTATGCTCATTTGTTTATCCTCTGGTGTTACTTTGTTATTCAAGTAAGTTATTCTCTGATGAACATCTTACTACTAGAGTTAGTGTTTATATTATTTTGTCTAGTTCATATTTTTCAGTTTATGTGTTTATCTTCTCTTCCTTTTGTGTCACCATTGTCATCGTGAAAGTTCTCTCTTACTGCACTCAAAAGATTATCATTGCTTTTATCGAAAGCTTTGCATAGTTCTTTCTATTTAGTTCATTTCTCTTCGTGTGCATGTGCTTATTTATTTTCAGTGTTCATGTTCCAATTCTACTTCCGTTGTTTTGTCTTGACAGATTTGAAGTTTCAAAAGAAATTCTAAATTTCCCGTTCACCCCTCTCTGGTCGATATACTCTCGGTCCTAACAACTTCTATTTTTATTTATTATGTATTTCAAAATACAAAAAAATCATATTATTTTTAATATCTTGTTTAACTAGCAAAGCTTATGGGGAACGTTGCATGAAAATAAAAAATCCTACGAAACTACAAAGATCTAATCTATGAGATGCATAGCAATGAGAGGGGAGCGAGTCTACGTACCCTTGTAGACCGAAAGTGAGCATATGTAACGGGGTTGATGTAGTCACACTCTTCACGATCCAATCCGATCTAGTGTTGAACGGATGACACCTCCGAGATTAGCACATGTTCATCTCGATGGCATCCTCCCCTTCTTGGTCCAGCAAGTAAGGGAGAGGAGGTAGATGAGATCAGGACCATCCCGACGGCAAGGTGGTGGTGGTAGCGGAATTCTGGCAGGGCTTCGCCAAGCACATACCAGAGAAACGTGAGAAAAGTTGGGAGAGGCAATGGGCAAGGATCAAGGGGTGGCTGCTCCCATGCACCTCCCTTGTCTATATATAGGCTAGGGGGCAGGGAAGGGTGTCCAAAGCCCTCCTAGGGCCGGCCACAAGGGAGAAATACCTTTAAACTTGGAGATAACATCTTATCTCTAGATTCAACCCTTTAAATTTAGAGATAACTAATGAGACCTTATCTCTAGATTTAAATGACACGTGCCTTGGGGAATGGTGTGTCCAGCCCATGTGGGTTGTAGCCCCACCCCTCGGTCCATGTTGGTCCTTCCATCCCGCACGATGGAACCCCGGGAACCTTCTAGAACCTTCCTGGTACTCTATTGAAAATTCCTGAACTTTTCTAGAACCCTGAATATGACTTCCCATATATAAATCTTTACCTCCGGACCATTCTGGAGCTCCTTGTGATGTCCCGGATCCAATCTGGGACTCCGAACTAAATTCAGACTTTCCACTATTAATACCTCAACATTACCATAGTGCTACCGATCGCTAAGCATGCGACCCTATGGGTTCGGTAATCATGTAGACATGACCGAGACACCTCTCCGGTCAATAACCAATAGCGGGACCTAGATGCCCATATTGATTCCTATATTTTCCACGAAGATATTTATCGGTTGAACCACAATGTCAGGGATTTAGTTAATCCTGTATACAATTCTCTTTCTCCGGCGATATGTTACTTGCCCGAGATTCGATCGTCGGTATCTCCATACCTAGTTCAATCTCGTTACCGGCAAGTATTTTTACTTGTTTTGTAATACAAGATCATGTGACTAAACTCACTAGTCACATGCTTGCAAGCTCCTTGTAATGTTGTATTACTGAGAGGGCTCAGAGATATCTCTTCATCACAAGAAGAAGAAGAAGAAGAAATGACATCTCCTCCTCCCCCCTTCATTATTTGCTTTGTTTCGGTCTTCGTGCCGATGAACTTTCTAGCTATAGGTGTCTTCAATCATCAGTATGCGTGAACAGTATGTGTCTCCCATTCGAAAGGGTTGCAGTTATGAATATGCACGCATTTGCATATTTATAACCGTGATTATTTTTAATTGTCCAACGTTATCCATGGGCAGCCCGAGTATGTGTAGATTGGGTTCATTTTCCCATATGCTCTGCTCCGGATCCGACGCATAATTTCGTCTGCGCCTCCCTATTGTTCTCCAGGTACACATCCTCTATGTTTATTGCCAAGACGTGTATCAAGAGAACAGCGGGGAGTGTTGGGGAACATAGCATGCAATTTCAAAAAAAAATCCTACGAACACTCAAGATCTATCTAGGAGATGCATAGAAACGAGACGGGGAGAGTGTGTCCATGTACCCTCGTAGACCGAAAGCGGGAGCATTGGGTTAACGCGGTTGATGTAGTCGAACATCTTCACGATCCAACCGATCCAAGTACCGAATGTACGGCACCTCCATGTTCAGCACACGTTCAGCTCGATGACGTCCCTCGAGCTCTTGATCCGACAGCACGACGGCGTGGTGACGGTGATGGTGATGTGATCCGCGCAGGGCTTCGCCTAAGCACTATGATGATATGACCGGAGGAGTAAACTGTGGAGGGGGGCACCGCACATGGCTAAGAGAAATCTTGGTGTGTCTTTGGGGTGCCCCCCGTCCCCGTATATAAAGGGGGAGGAGGAGGTGGCCGGCCCAAGGGGGAGTCCTACTTGGACTCCTAGTCCAAGTAGGATTCGCCCCCCTTCCTTCCAACGGAGAGGGGAAAGGAGGGAGAAGGAGAAGGAAAGAGGGGGTCGCTCCCCCTCCCCTTGTCCAATTTGGATTGGGCAAGGGGGACACGCACCACCTCCTGTGGCCTGCCTCCTCTCCTCCACTATGGCCCATTAGGCCCATTAACTTTCCCGGGGGGTTCCGGTAACCTCCTCGTACTCCGAAAAATCCTCGAACCTTATCGGAACCATTCCGGTGTCCGTATATAACCTTCCAATATATCAATCTTTACCTCTCAACCATTTCAAGACTCTCCTCATGAACGTGATCTCACCCGGGACTCCGAACAAACTTCGGTCACCAAAACACATAACTCATAATACAAATCATCATCGAACATTAAGCGTGCGGACCCTACGGGTTCGAGAACTATGTAGACATGACCGAGACACATCTCCGGTCAATAACCAATAGTGGAACCTGGATGCTCATATTCGCCCCTACATATTCTACGAAGATCTTTATTGGTCAAACTGCATAACAACATATGTCATTCCCTTTGTCATCGGTATGTTACTTGCCCGAGATTTGATCGTCGGTATCCACATACCGAGTTTAATCTCGTTACCAGAAAGTCTCTTTACTCGTTCTGTAATGCATCTTCCCGCAACTAACTCATTATTCACATTGCTTTCAAGGCTTATAGTGATGTGCATTACCGAGAGGGCCCAGAGATACCTCTCTGATACTCAGAGTGACAAATCGTAATCATGATCTATGCCAAATCAACAAACACCTTCGGAGACACCTGTAGAGCATCTTTATTATCACCCACTTACGTTGTGACATTTGATAGCACACAAGGTGTTCCTCTGGTATTCGGGAGTTGCATAATCTCATAGTCAGAGGAATATGTATAAGTCATGAAGAAAGCAATAGCAATAAAAGTAAATGATCATAATGTTGGGTAACGTAGTAATTTCAAAAAAAAATCCTACGCACACACAGGATCATGGTGATGCATAGCAACGAGAGGGGAGAGTGTGTCCACGTACCCTCGTAGACCGAATGCGGAAGCGTTAGCACAACGCGGTTGATCTAGTCGTACGTCTTCACGATCCGACCGATCCAAGTACCAAACGCATGACACCTCCGAGTTCAGCACACGTTCAACTCGATGACGTCCCGCGAGCTCTGATCCAGCAAAGCTTCATAGGAGAGTTTCGTAAGCACGATGGCGTGGTGACGGTGATGATGATGCTACCGACGCAGGGCTTCGCCTAAGCACCGCTACGATATGATCGAGGTGGATTATGGTGGAGGGGGGCACCGCACACGGCTAAGAGATCAATGATCAATTGTTGTTTCTATGGGGTGCCCCCTACCCCCGTATATAAAGGAGCAAGGGGGAGGAGGCGTCCGGCCAGGGAGAGGTTCGCCAAGAGGGGGAGCCCTACTCCCACTAGGAGTAGGACTCCTCCTTTTCCTAGTAGGAGTAGGGGAGGGGGGAGGAAAGGGAGAGGAGGAGAAGGAAAGAGGGGGCCGCCCCCCCTTGCCCTAAACCAATTAGGTTTGGGCCTTGGGGGCGCCCCACACTCCCCTTGCCGCCCTCTATTTCCACTAAGGCCCATGTAGGCCCATTAAGCCCCCCGGGGGGTTCCGGTAACCCCCCGGTACTTTGGTATATGTCTGAAACCTTCCAGAACTTTTCCGGTGTCCGAACATAGTCGTCCAATATATCGATATTTACATCTCGACCATTTCGAGACTCCTCGTCATGTCCGTGATCATATCTGGGACTATGAACTACCTTCGGTACATCAAAACACAAAAACTCATAATACCGATCGTCACCGAACTTTAAGCGTGCGGACCCTACGGGTTCGAGAACTATGTAGACATGACCGAGACACGTCTCCGGTCAATAGCCAATAGCGGAACCTGGATGCTCATATTGGCTCCCACATATTCTATGAAGATCTTTATCGGTCAAACCGCATAACAACATACGTTGTTCCCTTTGTCATCGGTATGTTACTTGCCCGAGATTCGATCGTCGGTATCTCAATACCTAGTTCAATCTCATTACCGGCAAGTCTCTTTACTCATTCCGTAATACATCATCCCACAACTAACTCATTAGTTACAATGCTTGCAAGGCTTATAGTGATGTGCATTACCGAGTGGGCCCAGAGATACCTCTCCGACAATCGGAGTGACAAATCCTAATCTCTAAATACGCCAACTCAACAAGTACCTTCGGAGACACCTGTGGAGCACCTTTATAATCACCCAGTTACGTTGTGACGTTTGGTAGCACACAAAGTGTTCCTCTGGTAAACGGGAGTTGCGTAATCTCATAGTCATGGGAACATGTATAAGTCATGAAGAAAGCAATAGCAACATACTAAACGATCAAGTGCTAAGCTAACGGAATGGGTCAAGTCAATCACATCATTCTCCTAATGATGTGATCATGTTAATCAAATGACAACTCATGTCTATGTATAGGAAACATAACCATCTTTGATCAACGAGCTAGTCAAGTAGAGGCATACTAGTGACACTCTGTTTGTCTATGTATTCACACATGTATCATGTTTCCTGTTAATACAATTCTAGCATGAATAATAAACATTTATCATGATATAAGGAAATAAATAATAGCTTTATTATTGCCTCTAGGGCATTTTCCCTTCAGTCTCCCACTTGCACTAGAGTCAATAATCTAGTTCACATATTTATGTGATTAGTTCACATCTCCATGAGACTAATGCCCAAAGGGTTTACTAGAGTCAATAATCTAGTTCACATCGCTATGTGATTAACACCCAAAGAGTGATCATGCTTTGCTTGTGAGAGAAGTTTAGCCTACGGGTCTGCAACATTCAGATTTGTATGTATTTCGCAAATTTCTATGTCTACAATGCTCTACACGGAGCTACTCTAGCTAATTGCTCCCACTTTCAATATGTATCCAGATTGAGACTTAGAGTCATCTAGATCGATGTGAAATGCTTGCATCGACATAACTCTTTACGACGAACTCTTTTTATCACCTCCATAACCGAGGAATATTTCCTTAGTCCTCTAAGGATAATTTTGACCGCTGTCCAGTGATTTACTCCTAGATTACTATTGTACTCCCTTGGCAGAGAGATGCTAAGGTATACAATAGGACTGGTAAACAGCATAGCATACTTTATAGAACCCATGAATGAGGCATAGGGAATGACTTTTAATTCTCTTTCTATTTTCTGCTGTGGTCAGGTTTTGAGTCTTTACTCAACTTCACACCTTACAACACAGGCAAGAACTCCTTCTTTGACTGTTCCATTTTGAACTACTTCAAAATCTTGTCAAGGTATGTACTCATTGAAAAAATTTATCAAGCGTCTTGATCTATCTCTATAGATCTTGATGCTCAATGTGTAAGCGGCTCCATCGAGGTCTTTCTTTGAAAAACTCTTTTCGAACACTTCTTTATGCTTTCCAGAAAATTCTACATTATTTCCGATCAATAATATGTCATTCACATATACTTATCAGAAATGTTGTAGTGCTCCCACTCACTTTCTTGTAAATACAGGCTTCACCGCAAGTCTGTATAAAACCATATGCTTTGATCACTTTATCAAAGCATATATTCCAACTTCGAGATGCTTGCACCAGTCCATAGATGGATCGCTGGAGCCTGCTCACTTTGTTAGCACCAATCGACAAAACCTTCTGGTTGCATCATATACAACTCTTCTTTTAAGAAATCCATGAAGGAATACAGTTTTGGCATCCATTTGCCAGATTTCATAAAATGCGGCAACTGCTAACATGATTCAGACAGACTTTTAAGCATTGATACGAGTGAGAAAATCTCATCGTAGTTAACACCTTGAACTTGTCGAAAACATTTTGCGACAATTCGAGCTTTGTAGATAGTAACACTACTATCAGCATCCGTCTTCCTCTTAAAGATCCATTTATTCTTAATGACTCACCGGTCATCGGGCAAGTCAATCAAAGTCCATACTTTGTTCTCATACATGGATCCCTTCTCAGATTTCATGGCCTCAAGCCATTTCGCCGAATCTGGGCTCATCATCGCTTCCTCATAGTTCGTAGGTTCATCATGGTCAAGTAACATGACATCCAGAACAGGATTACTGTAGCACTCTGGTGTGGATCTCACTCTGGTTGACCTACGAGGTTAGGTAGTAACTTGATCCGAAGTTACATGATCATCATCATTAGCTTCCTCACTAATTGGTGTAGGAGTCACAGGAACAGATTTCTGTGATGAACTACTTTCCAATAAGAGAGCAGGTACAGTTACCTCATCAAGGTCTACTTTCCTCCCACTCACTTCTTTCGAGAGAAACTCCTTCTCTAGAAAGGATCCATTCTTAGCAATGAATGTCTTGCGTTCGGATCTGTGATAGAAGGTGTACCCAACTATCTCCTTTGGGTATCCTATGAAGACACATTTCTCCGATCTGGGTTTGAGCTTATTAGGATGAAACTTTTTCACATAAGCATCGCAAACCCCAAACTTTAAGAAACAACAACTCGTAACTCGTAACTCCAAACTATTCTGCATTGATTCAAATGAAGACCAAACTCGTAACTCAAATATTTTCCTCCATGATCAGATCGTAGAAACTTTATTTTCTTGTTAAGATTATTTTCCACTTCACTCTGAAATTGTTTGAACTTTTCAAATGTTTCAGATTTATGTTTCATCAAGAAGATATACCCATATCTGCACAAATCATCTGTGAAGGTCAGAAAATAACGATACCTACCGCGAGCCTCAACACTCATCGGACCGCATACATCAATATGTATTATTTCCAATAAGTCAGTTGCTCGCTCCATTGTTCTGGAGAACGGAGTCTTAGTCATCTTGCCCATGAGGCATGGTTCGCAAGCATCAAGTGATTCATAATCAAGTGATTCCAAAAACACATCAGCATGGATTTTCTTCATGCGCTTTACACCAATATGACCTAAACGGCAGTGCCACAAATAAGTTGCACTATCATTATTAACTTTGCATCTTTTGGCTTCAATATTATGAATATGTGTATCACTACGATCGAGATTCAATAGACCATTCACCTTGGGTGTATGACCATTGAAGGTTTGATTCATGTAAACAGAACAACAATTTATTCTCTGACTTTAAATGAATAAACGTATTGCAATAAACATGATCAAATCATATTAATGCTTAACGCAAACACCAAATAACATTTATTTAGGTTCAACACTAATCCCGAAAGTATAGGGAGTGTGCAATGATGATCATATCAATCTTGGAAACACTTCCAACACACATCGTCAGTTCACCCTTAACTATTCTCTGTTCATTATGCAACTCCCGTTTCGAGTTACTAATCTCAGCAACTGAACTAGTATCAAATACTGAGGGGTTGCTATAAACACTAGTAAAGTACACATCAATAACATGTATATCAAATATACCTTTGTTTACTTTGCCATCCTTCTTATCCGCCAAATACTTGGGGCAGTTCTGCTTCCAGTGACCAGCCCCTTTGCAGTACAAGCACTTAGTCTAAGGTTTAGGTCTAGACTTGGGCTTCTTCACTTGAGAAACAACTTGCTTGCCGTTCTTCTTGAAGTTCCCCTTCTTCCCTTTGCCCTTTTCTTGAAACTAGTGGTCTTGTCAACCATCAACACTTGATGCTTTTCTTGATTTCTACCTTCGTTGATTTCAGCATCACGAAGAGCTTGGGAATCGTTTCCGTTATCCCTTGCATATTATAGTTCATCACGAAGTTCCAGTAACTTGGTGATAGTGACTAGAGAATTCTGTCAATCACTATCTTATCTGGAAGATTAACTCCCACTTGATTCAAGTGATTGTAGTACTCAGACATTCTGAGCACATGCTCACTAGCTGAGCTATTCTCCTCCATCTTGTAGGCAAAGTGCTTGTCAAAGGTCTCGTACCTTTCGACATGGGCATGAGTCTAAAACACTAATTTCAACTCTTGGAACATCTGATATGCTCCATGGCGTTCAAAATGTCTTTGAAGCCCCGATTCTAAGCCGTAAATCATGGTGCACTAAACTATCAAGTAGTCATCATATCGAGCTCGCCAAACGTTCATAATGTCGGCATCTGGTCCTACAATCGGTCTGTCACCTAGTGGTGCATCAAGGACATAATTCTTCTGTGCAGCAATGAGGATAATCCTCAGATCACAGATCCAATCCGCGTCATTGCTACTAACATCTTTCAACTTAGTTTTTCTCTAGGAACATATCAAAATAAACGGGGAGCTACATCGCGAGCTATTGATCTACAATATAGTTATGCAAATACTATCAGGACTAAGTTCATGATAAATTAAAGTTCAATTAATCATATTACTTAAGAACTCCCACTTAGATAGACATCCCTCTAATCATCTAAGTGATCACGTGATCCATATCAACTAAACCATGACCGATCATCACGTGAGATGGAGTAGTTTTCAATGGTGAACATCTCTATGTTGATCATATCTACTATATGATTCATGCTCGACCTTTCGGTCTCAGTGTTCTGAGGCCATATCTGCATATGCCAGGCTCGTCAAGTCTAACCCGAGTATTCTACGTGTGCAAAACTGTCTTACACCCGTTGTAGATGAATGTTGAGCTTATCACACCCGACCATCACATGGTGTCTCGGCACGACGAACTTTGGCAACGGTGCATACTCAGGGAGAACACTTTTACCTTGAAATTTAGTGAGAGATCATCTTATAATGCTACCGTCAAACAAAGCAGAATAAGATGCATAAGGATAAACATCACATGCAATCAATAGAAGTGATATGATATGGCCATCATCATCTTGTGCCTTTGATCTCCATCTCCAAAGCACCGTCATGATCACCATCGTCACTGGTGCGACACCTTGATCTCCATCATAGCATCGTTGTCGTCTCGCCAACTATTACTTCTACGACTATCGCTACCGCTTAGTGATAAAGTAAAGCAATTACAGGGCGATTGCATTGCATACAATAAAGTGACAACCATATGGCTCCTACTAGTTGCCGATAACTCTGTTACAAAACAGGATTACCGTACCAATCTGGTGCGGATCGTACTCTGGTTGACCTACCAGGTTCGGTAGTAACTTGACCTAAAGTTTCATGATCATCATCATTAGCTTCCTCACTAATTGGTATAGGAATCACTGGAACTGATTTATGTGATGAACTACTTTCCAATTCGGGAGAAGGTACAATTACCTCATCAAGTTCTACTTTCCTCCTTTCGAGAGAAACTCGTTTTCTAGAAAGGATCCATTCTTAGCAATGAATATCTTGCCTTCGGATCTGTAATAGAAGGTGTACCCAACAGTTTCCTTTGGGTATCCTATGAAGACACATTTCTCCGATTTGGGTTCGAGCTTATCAGGTTGAAGCTTTTTCACATAAGCATCGCATCCCCAAACTTTAAGAAATGATAGCTTAGGTTTCTTGCTAAACCACAGTTCATATGGCGTCGTCTCAACGGATTTAGATGGTGCCCTATTTAATGTGAATGCAGTCGTCTCTAAAGCATAACCCCAAAATGATAGCGGTAAATCAGTAAGAGACATCATAGATTGCACCATATCTAGTAAAGTACGGTTATGACGTTCGGACACACCATTACGCTGTGGTGTTCCAGGTGGCGTGAGTTGCGAAACTATTCTGTATTGTTTCAAATGAAGACCAAACTCATAACTCAAATATTCACCTCCACGATCAGATCGTAGAAACTTTATTTTCTTGTTACGATGATTTCCCACTTCACTCTGAAATTCTTTGAACTTTTCAAATGTTTCAGACTTATGTTTCATTAAGTAGATATACCCATATCTGCTCAAATCATCTGTGAAGGTTAGAAAATAATGATACCCGCCGCGAGCCTCAACACTCATAGGATCGCATACATCAATATGCATTATTTCCAACAAGTCAGTTGCTTGCTTCCTTGTTCCGGAGAATGGAGTCTTAGTCATCTTGCCCATGAGGCATGGTTCGCAAGCATCAAGTGATTCCAAAAGTCCACCAGCATGGAGTTTCTTCATGCACTTTACACCAACATGACTTAAACGGCAGTGCCACAAATAAGTTGCACTATCATTATTAACTTTGCATCTTTTGACTTCAATATTATGAATATGTGTATCACTACAATCGAGATTCAACAAAAATAGACCACTCATCAAGGGTTCATGACCATAAAAGATACTACTCATATAAATAGAACAACCATTATTCTATGATTTAAATGAATAACCGTGTCGCATCAAACAAGATCCAGATATAATGTTCATGCTCAACGCTGGCATCAAATAACAATTATTCAGGTCTAAAACTAATCCTGACGGTAGATGTAGAGGTAGCATGCCGACGACGATCACATCGACTTTGGAACCATTTCCCACGTGCATTGTCACCTTGTCCTTAGCCAATCTTTGTTTAATCTGTAGCCCCTGTTTTGAGTTGCAAATATGAGCAACAGAACTAGTATCAAATAACCAGGCGCTACTACGAGCATTAGTAAGGTACACATCAATAACATGTATATCAAATATACCTTTCACCTTGCCATCCTTCTTATCCGCCAAATACTTGGGGCAGTTCCCCTTCCTGTGACCAGTCCCTTTGTAGTAGAAGCACTCAGTTTGAGGCTTAGGTCCAGACTTGGGCTTCTTCCCTTGAGCAGCAACTTGATTGATGTTCTATTGAAGTTCCCCTTCTTCCCTTTGCCCCTTTTCTTGAAACTAGTGGTCTTGTTCACCATCAACACTTGATGCTCCTCTTTGATTTCTACCTCCGCAGCCTTTAGCATTGCGAAGAGCTCGGGAATTGTCTTTTCCATCCCTTGCATATTATAGTTCATCACGAAGCCTTTATAGCTTGGTGGCAGTGATTGAAGAACTCTGTCAATGACACTATCATCAGGAAGATTAACTCCCAATTGAGTCAAGTGGTTATGGTACCCAGACATTCTGAGTATGTGTTCACTGACAAAACTATTCTCCTCCATTTTGCAGCTGTAGAACTTGTTGGAGACTTCATATCTCTCAACTCGGGCATTTGCTTGAAATATTAACTTCAACTCCTATAACATGGCACACTGAACTATTACGAGCATTAGTAAGGTACACATCAATAACATGTATATCAAATATACCTTTCACTTTGCCATCCTTCTTATCCGCCAAATACTTGGGGCAGTTCCGCTTCCAGTGACCAGTCCCTTTGTAGTAGAAGCACTCAGTTTCAGGCTTAGGTCCAGACTTTCACTTTGCCTACTACGAGCATTAGTAAGTTACACATCAATAACATGTATATCAAATATACCTTTCACTTTGTCATCCTTCTTATCTGCCAAATACTTGGGGCAGTTCCGCTTCCAATGACCAGTCCCTTTGTAGTAGAAGCACTCAGTTTCAGGCTTAGGTCCAGACTTGGGCTTCTTCCCTTGAGCAGCAACTTGCTTGATGTTCTCTTGAAGTTCCCCTTCTTCCCTTTGACCCTTTTCTTGAAACTAGTGGTCTTGTTCACCATCAACACTTGATGCTCCTCCTTGATTTCTACCCCCGCAGCCTTTAGCATTGCGAAGAGCTCGGGAATTGTCTTTTCCATCCCTTGCATATTATAGTTCATCATGAAGCCTTTGTATCTTGGTGGCAGTGATTGAAGAACTCTGTCAATGACACTATCATCAGGAAGATTAACTCCTAATTGAGTCAAGTGGTTATGGTACCCAGACATTCTGAGTATGTGTTCACTGACAAAACTATTCTCCTCCATTTTGCAGCTGTAGAACTTGTTGGAGACTTCATATCTCTCAACTCGGGCATTTGCTTGAAATATTAACTTCAACTCCTATAACTTGGCACACTTGAAAGATTAACTCCCAATTGAGTCAAGTGCTTATGGTACCCAGACATTCTGAGTATGTGTTCACTGACAAAACTATTCTCCTCCATTTTGCAGCTGTAGAACTTGTTGGAGACTTCATATCTCTCAACTCGGGCATTTGCTTGAAATATTAACTTCAACTCCTATAACTTGGCACACTTGAAAGATTAACTCCCAATTGAGTCAAGTGCTTATGGTACCCAGACATTCTGAGTATGTGTTCACTGACAAAACTATTCTCCTCCATTTTGCAGCTGTAGAACTTGTTGGAGACTTCATATCTCTCAACTCGGGCATTTGCTTGAAATATTAACTTCAACTCCTATAACTTGGCACACTTGAAAGATTAACTCCCAATTGAGTCAAGTGCTTATGGTACCCAGACATTCTGAGTATGTGTTCACTGACAAAACTATTCTCCTCCATTTTGCAGCTGTAGAACTTGTTGGAGACTTCATATCTCTCAACTCGGGCATTTGCTTGAAATATTAACTTCAACTCCTATAACTTGGCACACTTGAAAGATTAACTCCCAATTGAGTCAAGTGCTTATGGTACCCAGACATTCTGAGTATGTGTTCACTGACAAAACTATTCTCCTCCATTTTGCAGCTGTAGAACTTGTTGGAGACTTCATATCTCTCAACTCGGGCATTTGCTTGAAATATTAACTTCAACTCCTATAACTTGGCACACTTGAAAGATTAACTCCCAATTGAGTCAAGTGCTTATGGTACCCAGACATTCTGAGTATGTGTTCACTGACAAAACTATTCTCCTCCATTTTGCAGCTGTAGAACTTGTTGGAGACTTCATATCTCTCAACTCGGGCATTTGCTTGAAATATTAACTTCAACTCCTATAACATGGCACACTGAACTATTACGAGCATTAGTAAGGTACACATCAATAACATGTATATCAAATATACCTTTCACTTTGCCATCCTTCTTATCCGCCAAATACTTGGGGCAGTTCCGCTTCCAGTGACCAGTCCCTTTGTAGTAGAAGCACTCAGTTTCAGGCTTAGGTCCAGACTTTCACTTTGCCTACTACGAGCATTAGTAAGTTACACATCAATAACATGTATATCAAATATACCTTTCACTTTGTCATCCTTCTTATCTGCCAAATACTTGGGGCAGTTCCGCTTCCAATGACCAGTCCCTTTGTAGTAGAAGCACTCAGTTTCAGGCTTAGGTCCAGACTTGGGCTTCTTCCCTTGAGCAGCAACTTGCTTGATGTTCTCTTGAAGTTCCCCTTCTTCCCTTTGACCCTTTTCTTGAAACTAGTGGTCTTGTTCACCATCAACACTTGATGCTCCTCCTTGATTTCTACCCCCGCAGCCTTTAGCATTGCGAAGAGCTCGGGAATTGTCTTTTCCATCCCTTGCATATTATAGTTCATCATGAAGCCTTTGTATCTTGGTGGCAGTGATTGAAGAACTCTGTCAATGACACTATCATCAGGAAGATTAACTCCTAATTGAGTCAAGTGGTTATGGTACCCAGACATTCTGAGTATGTGTTCACTGACAAAACTATTCTCCTCCATTTTGCAGCTGTAGAACTTGTTGGAGACTTCATATCTCTCAACTCGGGCATTTGCTTGAAATATTAACTTCAACTCCTATAACTTGGCACACTTGAAAGATTAACTCCCAATTGAGTCAAGTGCTTATGGTACCCAGACATTCTGAGTATGTGTTCACTGACAAAACTATTCTCCTCCATTTTGCAGCTGTAGAACTTGTTGGAGACTTCATATCTCTCAACTCTGGCATTTGCTTGAAATATTAACTTCAACTCCATGACTTTCAAAACGTCTTTGAAGTCCCGATTCTAAGCCGTAAAGCACGGCACACTGAACTATCGAGTAGTCATCAGCTTTGCATTGCCAGATGTTCATAATGTCCGGAGTTTCTCCTGCAGCGGGTCTTTCACCTAGCGGTGCTTCCAGGATGTAATTCATCTGTGGAGCAATGAGGATAATCCCCAAGTCACGGACCAAGTCCGTGTAGTTGCTACCATCATCTTTCAACTTAGCTTTCTCTAGGAATGCATTAAAATTCAAGGGAACGGTAGCACGGGCCATTGATCTACAACAACATAGATATGCAAAAAAAAACTATTAGGTACTAAGTTCATGATAAATTAAAGTTCAATTAATCATATTACTTAAGAACTCTCACTTAGATAGACATCCCTCTAGTTATCTAAATGATCACGTGATCCATATCAACTAAACCATGTCCGATCATCACGTGAGATGGAGTAGTTTTCAATGGTGAACATCACTATGTTGATCATATCTACTATATGATTCACATTCGACCTTTTGGTCTCAGTGTTCCGAGGCCATATCTACATATGCTAGGCTCGTCAAGTTTAACCTGAGTATTGTGCACGTGCAAAACTAGCTTGCACCCGTTGTATGTGAACATAGAGCTTATCACACCCGATCATCACATGGTGTCTCGGCACGACGAACTGTAGCAATGGTGCATACTCAGGGAGAACACGTATACCTTGAAATTTAGTGAGGGATCATTGTCGGTGTCAAAAACGGCGGATCTCGGGTAGGGGGTCCCGAACTGTGCGTCTAGGCCGGATGGTAACAGGAGGCAAGGAACACGATGTTTTACCCAGGTTCGGGCCCTCTTGATGGAGGTAAAACCCTACGTCCTGCTTGATTAATATTGATGATATGGGTAGTACAAGAGTAGATCTACCACGAGATCAAGGAGGCTAAACCCTAGAAGCTAGCCTATGGTATGATTGTTGTATGATGAAGTTGTCCTACGGACTAAAACCCTCCGGTTTATATAGACACCGGAGAGGGTTAGGGTTACACAAAG